>NC_052173.1:8059227-8199183 GCF_902713615.1 Scyliorhinus canicula | reverse complement strand
AACTTTGAATTGTGCCTTGAACACCAAGGTCACGATTATTAATATTTGATTTGATTTGATTTATTATTGTCACATGTATTAGTATACAGTGAAAAGTATTGTTTCTTGCATGCTGTACAAACAATGCATACCGTACATAGGGAAGGAAGGAGAGACTGCAGAATATAATGTTATAGCAAGGTATAGAGAAAAGATCAACTTAATACAAGGTAGGTCCATTCAAAAGTCTGATGGCAGTAGGGAAGAAGCTGTTCCTGAGTCGGTTGGTACGTGACCTCAAACTTTTTCCTGACGGAAAAAGGTGGAAGAGAGTATGTCTGGGGTGCGTGGGGTCCTTAATTATGCTGGCTGCCTTTCTGAGGCAGCGGGAATTATAGACAGAGTCAATGGATGGGAGGCTGGTTTGCCTGGTGGATTGGGCTACATTCACGGCCTTTTGTAGTTTCCTGCGGTCTTCGGCAGAGCAGGCTCCATACCAAGCTGTGATACAACCAGAAAGAATGCTTTCTATGGTGCATCTGTAGAAGTTGGTGAGGGTCGTAGCTGACATGCCAAATTTTCTTAGTCTTCTGAGAAAGTAACGTCGTTGGTGGGCTTTCTTAACTATAGTGTCGGCATGGGGGGACCAGGATAGGCTGTTGGTGATCTGTACACCTAAAAACTTGATATCAATAATATATATCAAGAAAAGCAAGGATCCCAACACTCCATTATAAACTCCATTATAAACCTTCACCCAGCTGACATCTATTAACCACTGCTCTGTTTCCTGTCGCTCAGCCAATTTCATATCCATGTTGCTACTGGCCCTTTTTTCCACGAGCTGTAACCTTGCTCACAAGTCTGTGGTGCGACACTGTGTCAAACGCCTTTTGGAAGTCCAAGTAAATCACATCAACAGCATCACCCTCATCGACCCTCTCTGTTGTCTCTTCAAAAAACTCCAAGCTAGTTAAACATGATTTTCCCAAGAGATTCCATCCTGGCTTTCCTTAATGAATCCACATTTGTCCATGTGATTATTAATTTTGTCCTGAATTATTATTTCTAGAACGTTTCCAACCACTGAAATTAAAATAACTGGCCTGTAGTTGCAGGGCCTATATTTACACCCTTTTCTGAACAAGGATGTACGGCTTGCAATTCTCCAGTCCTCTGGCAGCAACGCTGAGTCTCAGCCTGACTGAAAACATGGCTGCAGTGCCTCTGCAATTTCCACTCTCCTCAGTATCTGTGGATGTTCCTGATCCGGTCCTGGTGCCTTATCAATTTTAGATACGGACAGCCTCTTGAAAATATCGAGCCACCAATGTATTCCTCAGTTCTGGAATAAACAGTGTTTGTATAAGGTTTAAAAATCATTTGAAGCTTAATATGTGTGTTTATAAGGGTTTTTTCTCTCAGTTTGAGCTCAGTGAAGCACTGCTCATCTCGCAAGACAAACTCTCGATAAACTGAACTGAAATGGCCGCCTCTCATTTTATTTCAGATTCATCGCTCTGCCTAAAACACCTGTGTTATTTTAGAATTGTAACAAGTCTTCGACAGTTTCACATTTCAGACTTCAATTTCCTCTTTGTCATGCACCAGGGATCAACGCCTTTGATAGTTTCATGAATCTGTCTTTATTTTAATTTGAACTCTGCTCAGGTATCCTCATTTCCAAAATGCCCAGTCCTGCTGCCAAAATCCTTTTTTGACTGAAAGGATTATAATTAATAAATGAAAGAGTATTTTCCTTGATTGCTGTGGTTTACATGGTTTTGTAAGTTGATAACGAAAGGAATCTACACCGAGTTGTAGAGATTGGATTGGATTGGATTGGATTTGTTTATTGTCACGTGTACCGAGGTACAGTGAAAAGTATTTTTCTGCGAGCAGCTCAACAGATCATTCAGTACATGGGAAGAAAAGGGAATTAAACAGAATTCAAGAAAATACATGAGAATACATAATAGGGCAACACAATATATACAATGTACTACATAAGCATTGGCATCGGATGAAGCATACAGGGTGTAGTGATAATGAGGTCAGTCAATAAGAGGGTCATTTAGGAGTCTGGTGACAGTGAGGAAGAAGCTGTTTTTGAGTCTGTTCGTGTGTGTTCTCAGACTTCTGAATCTCCTGCCCGATGGAACAAGTTGGAAAAGTGAGTAAGCCGGGTGGGAGGGATCCTTGATTATGCTGCCTGCTTTCCCCCGGCAGCGGGAGGTGTAGATGGAATTAATGGATGGGAGGCAGGTTTGTGTGATGGTCACTGGGCGGTATTCACGACTCTCTGAAGTTCCTTGCGGTCCTGGGCCGAGCAGTTGCCATACCAGTCTGTGATGCAGCCCGATAGGATACTCTCTATAGTGCATCTGTAAAAGTTGGTAAGGGTTAATGTGGACATGCCGAATTTCCTTAGTTTCCGGAGGAAGTAAAGGCGCTGTTGTGCTTGTGCTACACAGAGAAAAGCAAAACTTATTTATTGAACATGTTAACTATTACATACAGCTCCTCCAATAGTTCCCTCCTGGGTCTTCTCTCGTTGGTGTTTGATTGGCCGACTCTATTTATACAAAGGCACATGAATTCTGTTAAGGATCCCTCGTCTTCTCATATTCTGCAAGCTAGTGCTCCTGGCTCCCCGTAGGCGGACATCAGCTTCAGCAAACCGTTTAAACACAGGCTCCAGGTTATCCAAGTTCTCTTGTTCAGAGGCAACTGTGATCAACTAAATAAACAACTACACGTGGGAGCCCTCAGGATGCCTTCCATCACACACTGAAGAATAGCGTAGCCAGAGGACACTCCGAAAGGCAACCGTGTATCACTGTGTGCTGATGGTGACGTTCTTCTGAGAGGCAGGATCCAGCTCTAGCTGTTAATAGGCATGGATTTTGTCGAGCTTTCTGAACACATGCCCCCCCCCCCCCCCCCCCCCCCCCGTGAGCAGCCAATCGTGACCCAACAAGCTGGGCCCATGCCTAATTAACATTGTGAACGGGAGGCACGCCGACGTGCCCATAAACCACCAGGGTCAGAGTGGTGGCCGCAATATCCAACGGCTCCCCCGTGTCGGTAGCTAATCTGGCCTGGGTGCTCGCCAAATCTAGGGTTTGAACCCCCATCTTGAAATGAATTGAAATGAAAATCGCTTATTGTCACAAGTAGGCTTCAGTGAAGTTACTGTGAAAAGCCCCTAGTCACCACATTCCAGCGCCTGTCCGGGGAGGCTGGTACGGGAATCGATCCGTGCTGCTGGCCTGCCTGGGTCTGCTTTAAAAGCCAGCGATTTAGCCCAGTGTGCTAAACCATGACATTACCTTTAAGAATGCTTGCAAGATGCGGTCAAATGTCTGCTGACCAATCACAGAAACCCCTGCGCCGGTGTCCAACCCCATGTCAAGCAGGTGTCCATTCACACGCACTGTAACCTTAATGGGGGCCACTTGGGAGGCTGCTACACAATGCAACTGCATACAGCCATCCTCCGTATGGCTCATCTAAGTGGAAATTATGGTCTCTGGGATGGCGGCAGCCTTTACTGGGATGTATGGACCTCTGGTTCACCCGTGGCCAGCGCTCACGCCGGGATTGGCGACCACATGCCCCACAACAACCTGGCTCCCTCTCTATGGACTGCAGGGAAGACTCCCGCCAGCAAGGCTCGTTCTTCGGTCACTGGGTCAGGCGTTTGCGACGTTTGATCCAGGGAAAGGCAGCGGGTCGGGGAGGAGCCCCAGGATGCGAGGGGGCGTGCCCTAAGGCATTCACCTCCATTTCTTGCAACTGCTGCACTCCTCGTTCCGCACTTTCGCGGGAGGGCGCAATCTGGACAGCCTGTTGCAAAGTTAGGGAAAGTTCGGCCGCATTGTTTATGCCGCAAATCCAGCGGTCACATAGCATTTCAGATAAGGCAGCGTCATGGACAGAACTCAGCAATTTTTCGCAGCCGTGATAAAAACTTGGTGATGGAGTCACCCAGAGTTCTTTCAGCGGTATTAATCTGGTACTGCTGTACTATTACCGTCGGGGTCAGATTAAAATGTTGGCCCACGAATTCCACAAGCTCATTGAAAGTTTTAGTGTCTGAGGCCGCTGGGTAGGTAAGTCTCCGTATCGCTCCAAATGTATCTTCGCCACAGGCAGTAAGCAAAATAACTGCCTGGCGGTCGTTCTCCACGATATTATTGGCCCTGAGAAAGTACTACATCCCCTGTGTGCACTGATTCCAATCTTCCAGTCCAGCATCAAACACGTTCAAATGTCCAAAAAGAGGCATGATAAAGAAATTCTAATTTGTATCCAAGGGATATGGGGAGGTGGCTCAGCAGCGTCAACAGCAGACCAGTCTTTATCCTTGTTGCCAGTTTTGGAAAGAGCAACATAAGGAGTCCACACCGAGTTCTAGAGAAAAACAAAACTTATGTATTTAACACGCTAACTATAAACACAGCTCCAGTATCCCCTACTGGGTCTTTTCTACTCAGTGTCTGACTGGCTGACTCTATTTATATAAAGGCGCATGAATTTGTTCAGGATCCCCCGCCCACTATCGGGGGAGCTCATATACTGCAGCCTCCACAGGGTAGTGGATCATCCCTCCTCCATAAGACCTGTGCGGGTTATAACTCATGGTGGCTCCAAACGTCACAGTCAATTCAGGACCATGTCTGGAGGAAGACAAATTTTTTAAAAAAACGGAGTCAAAGCCAGTATGAATGAAAAACCGAATGGATGAAAAAATAAGTCAGTCAAATGAGATCAAGAACCAATTGAGCAGAAATCTGGCTTCTATTTGGAAAAACACTGAGGAACATTAGCCTGGCGTAATGTATAAAGCTGGCAGCAATTGCCTGCCAGAAGCATCAATTTCTGGAGTTCTGGGTCTTGCCCACTTCCTGCCCACTGAGCTCCAATTATAGAATTGCTGCGGGGCTTTTCAGCAGCTGGGGTATTTTCACACACAAGTTGTGCAGGAAGGTTATTTGCTCTGCACATTGGTAATTAAACAGGAGGGGCTGGCATAATTGCTGTCTTCGCTCACCACTTTGTGTTGACTGCACCCGCCCATATGAAATGGGTATGAGACATTAACCAGGATCTGACACGCTGGGAATCAAGGGCTAACAGCAGCTGTGTTAATGTGTTTTTTGTCGGAAAGTAGTTTGCAGTGACGGGGTCTGCTTTCAATACTCCCCGTCACTTGGCTTCGTGAAGACAACAAGCAGGAGTAGAGAATCGCAGAATCAGAGAATGGTTCGAGCATAAAGAAGGTCACTCAGCCCCTCATATGCATGCCATGTTAATGCAAAAGGGACCCCAGGGATGTCAAATGGTACCAGAAGCATTCGCTCGCCACCCACCACGATGACACCTATATCTTCAGCCCAGGTAATGACTGCAGAACACTTTGAAGGCTCAGGTTTAGCAAGGAGACAGTTGCAGGGCTGTGACGTTACCTTTAAGAATGCTTGCAAGCAGATTTCACCGTAGGGATAGCACTGCAGCGGCTGTCAACATTGTCACAAAACTTCAGCTTTCTGCCTTTGCCCCCTTCCAGGCTGTCCAGCAATTTACCGCCAATTGCATTTCAAACAGAGCCAACCTCAACATCACCTTTCCATGAAACAGCAGCAGTCGTATAGCAAATGCTGCTCAATTTCACAAGATGCTGGATCTGCCAAAGTACAGTGGCATCCATTCAGTGCCCGAGGAACAATGCCATGCTAACACAGAGCAATATTAAAGGATTTTGCTCCATGAAATACAGCCAGTACAACCAATAGCACCATCATGTTGGTCAACACTCACCTCCCAAGTTACTCTCAATTCCTTGCAACCTCTCAATCTTTGCCTGCTCACCTACGTGATAATGTAGTTGTTTGTCTGATAGCTTTGCTTCATATTACAATTGCTTCTTGGCAAGTTCACAGCGAAGCTGGAGACTCACACACTTTCCATATGGCTTTAAAATTGAGAATACTAGAGGTTAAAATGGAGATGAACAGAGTCCGGAAACCCACCTGTAACACCACAACAAGCACAAAGCGACACGTTGGCACAGTGGTTAGCACTGCTGCCTCACAGCACCAGGGACCCGGATTCGATTCCGGCCTTGAGTCACTGTGTGGGGTTTGCACGTCCTCCCCGTGTCTGCGTGGGTTTCCTCCGGGTGCTCCGGTTTCCTCCCACAGACCAAAGATGTGCAGGTTAGGTGGATCGACCATAATAAATTGTCCCTTAGTGTCCAGGGATGTGCAGGTTAGGTGGATTGGCCGTGTTAAATTGTCCCTTAGTGTCAAGGGAAGTGCAGGTTAAGCAGTGTTACAGGGATAGGGTGGAGGTCTGGGCCTAGGCAGGATGCACTTTCGGAAGGTCTGTGCAGACTTGATGGGCTGTATCGCTTTCTTCTGCACTGTAGCGATTCTATGGGTTTTCCTGACTGATTTTCATCATATTTATATGGCATCTTTTAAACATCCAAAATGCAGCACAGAAGCTTTATGAAATAAAACATGACACCAAGACATAAGGACATATGAGGGGCAGGTGTCCAAAAGCTTAGTCAAAGAGGCGGGTTTAAGAGCAACACTGCAAATTAGGGGTCACCTGGCTTGGGTGACCAATTGGATCTCAGAGTGGCGAATCACCCCAGGTGAAGGAGTTCTCTTCGGCAAAGGCATTGCAGAACTAGCTGCAGACATGCTGCTGCTCCTGTTGATCCTTGTAAACAAATCCTTTGTTGTTCACTTACAACGTCTCTGAAAGTGCATCATTACAAACACAGAGATGTTTAGGGAGAGATTACCAGACCTTAGGGCTGAGATAACTAAAGGCGCAACCATCAATGGTGGAATGGTGAGGTGCTGAGGTCAAGCTGGGTGTCATCAACATAGGGGAAGCAGATAGATGGCAAATTGGGGGGGGGGGGGGGGGGAGAGAAACCAAGGATAGATCACTGAGAGACGCTAAAGGTAATAGGGCAGGAGTGGGAAGAGAAGCCATTTATGGTAATTCTCCGGCTACTGTTAAGAACAATGCTGATGTTAAATGCGAGGGTATCCTGAAACCCAGAAGGGTATCGTGGTTCATGATGGTGTGTGTTTTCTCTGGTATATTGTAAGGAATGGTACACACCGCAGTGAGGAACATTCCTGTCATTCTGTGAACAATTAATAAAGAATATTTATTGACTTAAAAGAAAGACAACATAAGAAGGACTGTAATACGCTGCTTTGACAAAGAGCCATCGGAGTTAGCTTTTTTCTCTCCCTCCAGATGCTGCCAGACTTGCTGAGATTTTCCAGCATTTTCCCTTTCGTCTGTAATACGCTGTGATTCTTAAGTAGATTAATGACTTGACTCACATAATTTTACCTGAAACTATCTTTTGATCTCCAAATTCCTATGTTAGCTGAACTCTGAAACACCCCTTTTCCCAAACAATGTCCAATTTTAAGTAACTTTCTAATGTTGCTTAATCCAGAAAATAATTATCATACCCTGGTCAGGTGGCCAGGTCTAGGAAATAGTCTTCCGGTTCAGCGAAGGGGGGAAAATGGCTGTTTCCATTAGGAGATATATCTGCAAAGTTGTCTCTCTCACTCTTTCCTCAGGGTTATATACTTTATGCTATTTCTGACCCTTTGATGTCATTCAACCTGTGGAGTTGGCTTTTGGCAGGTACGCGTCAATAACCTTATCTCTCCACTTTGAAGTTACCACCTCTGTAGCCCTAATCACACATGTAAAATACTGATGTAAAATGTCCCACAACATGTCCTAAATATGAAATTTGAGTTTCAGCAAATTCTCTTTTTGCCAAATTCATGTTGAGGTTAGCCTCTTTTAAGCGTTCAAACAGTTCATACGATAGAATCCCTACAGCACAGAAGGCGGCCGTTTGGCCCATCGAGTCTGCACCGACCCTCTAAAAGAGCACCCTTCCTAGGCCCAATCCCCGCCCTATCCCTGTATCCCCATAATCCCACCTAACCTTTGGACACTAAGGGACAATTTAACATGGCCAATCCACCTAACCTGCACATCTTTGGACACTAAGAGGCAATTTATCACGGCAAATCCACCTAACCTGCACATCTTTGGACACTAAGAGACAATTTATCACGGCAAATCCACCTAACCTGTACATCTTTGGACACTAAGGGACAATTTATCATGGCCAATCCGCCTAACCTGCACATCTTTGGACACTAAGAGACAATTTATCACGGCAAATCCACCTAACCTGTACATCTGTGGACACTAAGGGACAATTTAACATGGCCAATCCACCTAACCTGTACATCTTTGGACACTAAGGGACAATTTAGCATGGCCAATCCACCTAACCTGCACATCTTTGGACACTAAGAGGCAATTTATCACGGCAAATCCACCTAACCTGCACATCTTTGGACACTAAGGGACAATTTAGCATGGCCAATCCACCTAACCTGCACATCTTTGGACACTAAGAGGCAATTTATCACGGCAAATCCACCTAACCTGCACATCTTTGGACACTAAGAGACAATTTATCACGGCAAATCCACCTAACCTGTACATCTTTGGACACTAAGGGACAATTTAACATAGCCAATCCACCTAACCTGCACATCTTTGGACACTAAGGGACAATTTATCATGGCCAATCCACCTAACCTGTACATCTTGGACACTAAGGGACAATTTAACATGGACAATCCACCTAACCTGTACATCTTTGGACACTAAGGGACAATTTAGCATGGCCAATCCACCTAACCTGCACATCTTTGGACACTAAGAGGCAATTTATCACGGCCAATCCACCTAACCTGCACATCTTTGGATTGTGGGAGGAAACCGGAGCACCCGGAGGAAACCCACGCACACACGGGGGAAAAGTGCAAACTCCGCACAGACAGTGACCCAAGCCGGATTTGAACCCGGGTTCCTGGTGCTGCGAGGCAGCAGTGCTAACCACTGTGCTGCTGTGCCATCCCAATTTCCGTTGGGGTTCTTTCAAGTGTTGCAGATGTTCTTCCCAACTTCGACTAAACATTACTATATCATCAATGTGCTGCATAGTGACTTAGTCCTTGAATAATTTTAGTCATTAGTCTCTGGAATGTTGTGGCTGCGTTCTTCAATCCAAACAGCGTGACTTTAAATTGAGAAAGTCCATTTGGTGTCACGAATGCTGTGATTTCCTTTGTCCTCTCAGAGAAAGGGAGCTGCCAATAGCTCTTCAGCAAGTCCAATTTTGTGATATGACCATAAGAAATAGGAACAGGAGTAGGCCTTTCCGCCCCCTTGTGCCTGTGCCGCCATTCAATCACATCATGGCTGATTCTCCTTTTTGAATAGGGGTGTCACATTGGCAGTTTTCCAATACTCCGGTACTTCTCCAGAATCCAAGGACTTTTGAAAAATTACAATCAATGCATCTACAATTCTGTGGCTACTTTTTTAGGATCCTAAAATGCAAACCAACGAACCATGCGTTTAACCCCATTAGTTTATCTAATATTACTGCTCTAGTGATGGTGATGGTATTTAATTCCTCCCCCATATTCGTCAATGGAATGTCTGAAGTATCTTCCACCATAAAGACTGATACAAAATATCTGTTTAACTCCTCTACCATTTGTTCCCCATAACTATCTCCCGAAATTCATTTTCTTGGGAATTCACCAAGTTCACTTTGACCTCTCTCTTCCTTTGTTGGATTCTGAATTTATCCCAATCTTCGGGGCTATCACTGACTTTTGCCTCTTTATATGTTTTTTCTTTAAACTTAATACTCTCCTTAACTTCCTTGGTTGGCCATGGTTGATTTAGCCCTCTCTTAGAATCTTTCCACCTTGCTGGGATATATTTTTGTTGAGAATCACAAATTATCTTCTTAAATATCTGCCGCTTTTTGTTTACTGTCTTTCCTGCTAATCTATCTGCCCAGTCCAATTTAGCTAGCTCTATCCTCATTTCATTATAATTCCCTTTATTTAAGTTAAACACAATTGCTTTGGACCCAAGTTTCTCACTCTCAAACTGAATATTAAATTCCATCATGTTATGATTACTACTTCCTAAGGGATCTATTACTCTGAGATCATTTCTTAAACCTACCTCATTACCCATTACCAGATCACAGATAGTCTGTTCCCTGGTTGGCTCTATGACATATTGCTCTTGGAAACTAACCTCAATGTACTCCATGAATTTGTTGCCATAGCTACCTGTACAAACTTGATTCAGCCAATCAACGTGAAGATTAAAGTCACGCACAATTATTGCTCTGTTGTTTTTACATGCTCCTATTATTTGTTGATTGATATACTTTCTTACAGTGTGGCTACTATTTGGTGGTCTATACATTGCTCCTATCAATGTCTTCTTGCCCCTGCTGTTTTTTACCTCCACCCAAATGGACTCTACACATCCGAGTCTAAATTGTCTCTCACAACTATCCTCATTTAATCTCTTATTAATAGTTCTACCCCACCACCTTTTCCTTCCCTCCTGTCCTTCAGAAAAGTCAAATATCCATGAAAAATCATTCCCAGTTTTGATCTCTTTGTAACCATGTCTTCGTAATATGAGGATATATCTAGTTACCTCAATTTGCACTATGAGTTTGTCTACCTTACTCCGAATGTTTTGTGCATTAAGATAAAAAGCCTTTAGGCTTGCCTTTTGGCCATTTTTAATCATCCTAACCTTTCTTTGTATTACCGCCCTATTTGCCTCCCCCCCCCCCCCCCCCCCCCCCCCTTGATTACACAGCATTTTATTGTTTTATCTTTTATTACTATCCTTTTTCCCTTGTCACCCTGCTTAGGTCCCCACCCCCTGCCGTTCTAGTTTGAGCCCTCCTCAACCAGGTCTAACCCGTCCAGTTTGTACTGGTCCCACCTCCCCCAGAACCGGTTCCAATGTTCCAGGAATCTGAAACACTCCCCATCTCTCCAGCCAAGTATTCATCCGATATATCCTGCAATATCCACTCTGACTAGCACGTGCCACTGGCAGTAATCCCGAGATCATTACCTTTGAGGTCCTACTTTTCAACTTACTTCCGAACTCCCTATATTCTGCTTTTAGCACCTCACCCTTTTTTTTTACCTATGTCGTTTGTACCAATGTGTACCACGGCCACTGACTGTTCACCTCCCCCTCCAGAATGTCCTACAACCTCTGAGATATCCTTGACCCTAGCACCAGGGAGGCAACATATCATCTTGGAGTCTTGTTTGCAACCACAGAAATGTCTATCTATTCCCCTTACAATTAAATCGCATGCAACTATTACATTTCCACACTTTTTACTCCTCCTCTGCGCAGCAGAACCAACCATAGTGCAACAAATTTGGCTGTTGCTGCTTTTCCCTGAGAGGTTATTCCCCACAACAGTATCCAAAACGATATATCTGTTTTGCAGGAGAATAGCCACAGGAGATTCCTCTATTGCCTGCCTAGTCCTTTTTCTCTGCCTGAAGGTCACCCATTCCCTTCCTGCCTGTGGACTCTTAACCTGCCGTGCAACCACCTCTCTATACCTGCCATCCATGGCACACTCCACAGTGTCCCCATCTGCTTTTACAGCTCTGAAATCCGGGTTTCCAGAAGTCGCAACTGGAGATACTTCCTGTATACATGCTGGGCCCTAGACACTTGAAATGTTCCCAGCTTCCCACATGGAGCACAAGCAGCACACCACAGCTTGGAGCTCTCCTGCCATGACTTACTCCTTTAAGTTAAATCTTTTGGAAGATGCTTAATATCAGATTATATCCAGTTCTCTAAGGCCCTTCTTCCCTGTCCTTGCTACTACAGAATATAGTCCTTTCAAACCATAAACCACAAAACACCTTACAGACTATAAGTGATAAAAGTAGTACTTACCCAACCTTGCCCACTACTTATCAATCATCTCTCTCCCTGGTAGCCTCTACTGCCACATCAGGGCAAGACCAATCTCTGAAGATTTGAAACGTTAGGTAGCAAAGAATAAAAAGTAAGAAGCACCTCTTTCCCCTCTGCACCGAGTTCCCAATGCCCACACTCACTTTGGTTGTGTCTAACTCAGGAAATGTTGCCTCCCAATGCTCATGTGCAGTATGTAGATTGTCCAACTCTTTCAATGCAATCCTCCAACCGGGGTATAAGAAACAGATTTCTCCTGATGACAGCATTCATTTTCCTGTCGTCCACACAAAGTCATTTTGTTCCATCCGGCATTGGCACCACTATGATAAAGGAGCTCCAATCACTAGAACTCAATTCAATAATGTCATTTTGGAGCATATTCAATTTCCTTCTGCGCTTGTGCTGAATTTCACCTCGATGGATGTTGCTTTATTGGGACTGTTTGCCCCACATCTACATCATGCATCGCTGTCTCCGTTCTACCTAACTTATTCCCACAAATACATTTATGAGCCTGCAGGAACTCTTCCAATTCATCTTGGCTCTTATCTGGAAGATAACGTAACCAGTTGTGTAATTTTTTTCAGTACTTTCTCATCACCCAAATGAATTCGAGGGAAGGCACTGTCAGAATTTAATCCTTCAATTTGATACGGCCCACTAAATTTAGTTTTTAGTTGTTCGCCCGACACGATGCATTAGCACTTTCTTCCCTGCTCCGAAACTAGGAGTCTGTGCTTTTCTATCAGCCATTACTTACATTCCCTGCTATATTCAAATACTTCCTAGCCACCTCATAAACCCCATTCAGTCTTCCTCTGAAATTCGACGCATAGTCCAAAAGTGTGGTTTCTGTCTTCTTACTTCATAACTTTTCTTGGATTAATTTCAATGGTCCTCTGACTTCATGATAGACCAATTCAAACGGACTAAATCTGGTAGAAAAATTTGGTGCATCCCTAATGGCACATAATAAAAATGGAATCCCTTTGTCCCAGAACATAGAACAGTACAGCACAGAACAGGCCCTTCGGCCCTCAATGTTGTGCCGAGCCATGATCACCCTACTCAAACCCACGTATCCACCCTATACCCGTAACCCAACAACCCCCCCTTAACCTTACTTTTTGTAGGACACTACGGGCAATTTAGCATGGCCAATCCACCTAACCCGCACATCTTTGGACTGTGGGAGGAAACCGGAGCACCCGGAGGAAACCCACGCACACAGGGGGAGGACATGCAGACTCCACACAGACAGTGACCCAGCCGGGAATCGAACCTGGGACCCTGGAGCTGTGAAGCATTTATGCTAACCACCATGCTACCCTGCTGCCCCCGATGTGAGTGGTATGTGAGAGTACCTTTAAGAAATGGATGTTTAAGCAATGTACCTTTAAGAAATGGAGCAGTTCATATTACTGAAGTGATGTCAGAGGGTGGGGGGAGCTGAGCTCACTTCTGCTTCTAGTTTTGATTTGAGAGAGCAGCTGAAAAGTGCCTGGCTGGTTTGCTGAGAGCTGCATGAAGAAAACGAGCTTGGGTGTGTCTGTGTTTGCAGTGAGCTGGATCTGCTGTGATCTCTGCCAGGAAAGACTATCTCTGAATCATTTGGGTGATTTAAACTCATAATAGTAATGTCTTTAACCTGATGTGTTTCTGTTTCAAGGTGTTAAGTCTTTTGGAGGTTTGAAGGAACATTTTGAGGGATTATTTAGTGTTGTATTATTTTCGGGGTTATCTTTGCAGTAAGGGGTGTTAAATGATCCAATGTTTATTTAAAAGGTTAAGTTGAGTTCATGGAATAAACATTGTGTTGTGTTTAAAAACCCACGTGTCCATAATTATAATGCCACACTTGGGGAACAAGCTATGTGCTTCAAAAGCAACAATACATTAAAGGGGGAGGTTGGTTGAACTCCATGATACATTTTGGGGTTCTGAAAACGCCTCTCCCTTAACACAATCATGAGGGTAGTCTTGGCTATATGTTCTCATTATTGTTTTCAAAATTTGATGCCACCTCTCTTATACTCCCTGTGACTCTGAATGACACGCCAATGATTTATACTGTTTTATTTCCCGGCTATTCATGGCTTCTTTAAATAATCTGAACATGAAATGTAACCCTTGATCTGATTGTACCTCTTTTGGTAAGCCATATCTGGTAAAGAACTTAGTTAATTCCTCTACCACTCTCTTGGCTGTAATCGTTCTTCATGGTACAGTTTCAGGAAATGCAGTGGATACATCCAAAATAGTTAACAGGTATTGATTTACACTTTGCATTTTTGACTATGGTCCTACACAGTCGACTAGAACTTTAATTAGGCCACATTTGGAATACTGCGTGCAGTTCTGGTCGCCACACTACCAGAAGGATGTGGATGCTTTGGAGAGGGTGCAAAGAAGGTTTACCAGGATGTTGCCTGGTCTGTAGGGTGTTCGCTATGAGGAGAGATTGAATAAACTCGGATTGTTCTCACTTGAAAGACGGAGGCTGAGGGGAGATCTGATTGAGGTCTACAAAATTATGAGAGGTATAGATCGGGTGAATAGTCAGAAGCATTTTCCCAGGGTGGACGACTCAATTACAAGGGGGCACAGATTCAAGGTGAGACGGGGAAAGTTTAGGGGAGATGTGGGGGGGAAGGTTTTTCACCAGGTCCAAATGGAGGAGGCCTCCTGCATGGGGACCGCTCTCCGAGTGCTGGCCACCGCACCACTTCCGGGCCCCCCACACACACTTCCCAGGGGCCTAGTGGTAATAGCCACCTTAAAGAATTGGCACCAATTCAGGTGCCATTTTGAACTGAGTGAGATGGGGACCCCCCATCTGCAACAACCACAGGTTCGCGCTGGCAGGGATGGATGCTTCTTTAGGGATGTGTGGGGTGGCGACAGAGTAATGCTGACAGTTGAGGACATGTACATGGACGACAGACTGGCGATTAGAACATAGAACATAGAACAGTACAGCACAGAACAGGCCCTTCGGCCCTCGATGTTGTGCCGAGTAATGATCACCCTCCTCAAACCCACGTATCCACCCTATACCCGTAACCCAACAGCCCCCCCCTTAGCCTTACTTTTTAGGACACTACGGGAAATTTAGCATGGCCAATCCACCTAACCCGCACACCTTTGGACTGTGGGAGGAAACCGGAGCACCCGGAGGAAACCCACGCACACACGGGGAGGACGTGCAGACTCCGCACAGACAGTGACCCAAGCCGGGAATCGAACCTGGGACCCTGGAGCTGTGAAGCATTTATGCTAACCACCATGCTACCGTGCTGCCCAGATTCTGGGTAACTCACAGAGAAACTCCAACACCATAAAGGGAACAAGCTCAGATATTTGCAGCTACGTAACTTCCTCCGCAAGGAGACAAAAACGTTCCCCCAGAAACACACACATTCCTGGACATGATGGTAGGGCTGGACTGGTTAGGGGCAGACAAATGTGGCGACATATACAGGAGACTCATAGAAAAGATCAGGACTCCACTGGACGAGGCACTGCACAGAATCAACTCCACCCCCTCCTGCGCCGGGCTAAGCCTGATGCAGCTCAAGGTAGTGCACAGAGTGCACCTTACCAAAACACGCATGAGCGGGTTCTTCCCGGAGGTGGAGGGCATGTGCGAGAGGTGCTGGAGGGGGTGGCAAGAACATCCACATGTTCTGGTCCTGCCCCAGGCTCAGGGAATTCTGGACGGCCTTCTTTGAGGATATGGCCAAGGTGGTGGGGGTCGAGATGGAGCCATGCCCATCAGTGCAGGTCTACAGGGTGTCAGAGCACCCAGAGCTGTGGGCAGGGAAGAGGGCGGATGCCCTGACCTTCGCCTCACTGATCGCCAGGCGGAGACCTCTGCTCGGGTAGAAGTTGGCAGCACCGCCCCGGGCCTCGGTATCGCTCTTAGATCTGGCCGAATTCCTGATGCTGGAGAAAATCTAACTTGAAACAAGAGGGGCTGAGCAGAGAGTCCACACCACATGGAGCAAATTTGCAAGCCTATTTACAGGACTGTTTGCAACCAGCAGCCAGCCGGGTGGAATGGGGGGAGAGAAATCTGGGGGTGGAGGGTAAAAGGGGTAGGTAACAGAGAAGGGGGGAATAAGGATAGCCACCCAGAGAGAGGGCAGCTCGAGAGGAACAAGGAAGAAATGAGGAGGAGGGCCATTTACTGGAGGGAGCACAGGCCTCCCCTGCACGGGGAAAAACCGGGGTAACAAGCAGACCCACCCTCCCTCAAAGACTTGAAGACCAAGGGGGGAGTGGGACCTTCCCCCCTCCCTCCCACCAGCATAAGGAAGTCTACAGAGGGAAGGAATCCCAACCACACCAAGACACAGAAGGGGGAAAATGGGGGCAACCTCTATCGCCAAGCGGCAGGAGCCCCAGGGGAAAGTGACAGACACGGATGTAAAAATGTCAATATTATCCAGCATCAGAGCCCCAGTCACGGCTCTGGTGACAGTGAGGAGCTCAAGGCTGGTTGTTCAGACCTATGTACAGTTTTTTTTTTGGTTGTTGTATAATACTCTACGTGAGAAACCCAACTCTTTTTCTTTTCTATTCTGTAACTGTTACTTTAAACACCAATATGAACATTTTTTTTTAAATGACAAAATGGTAAGACTTAAGTACTTTGTTAGAGTCATAGAATTGTACAGCACAGAAAGAGGTCCTTCAGGCCGTCTTGTGCACTGGTCATCAAGTACTGAGTTATTCTAATCCCGTTCACAAGCACTCGGTCCGTAGCCTTGTGTGCTACGTCGTTTCAAATGCTCATCTAAATGCTTCTTAAATGTTGTGAGGGTTCCTGCCTTTCAGGCAGTGAGTTCCAGACTCCCACCACCCTCTGGGTGAAAACATTATTCCTCAAATCTCCTCTAATGGGGCTTGTTTGTCAGTGAGCTAAACAGCTGGCTTATAATGCAGAACAATGCCAGCAGCACGGGTTCAATTCCCGGACCGGCCTCCCCGAACAGGCGCCGGAATGTGGCGACTAGGGGCTTTTCACAGTAACTTCATTGAAGCCTACTCGTGACAATAAGCCATTATTATTAAACCTCCTGCCACTTACCTTAAACCTATGCCCCCTTGTTATTGACCCCATAACTAAGGAGAAAAGCTTCTTCCTATCTACCTTGTCTATATCCCGCAATTTTATAGACCTCAGATTCCCCCCTCTGCCTTCTTTGCTTCAAGGAAAACAATCCCAGCCTATCCAGTCTCTCCATAGCCGAAACGCTCCATCCCAGACAACATCCTGGTGAATCTCCTCTGTACCCTCTCCAGTGCAATCACATCCTTCCTGTAGTGTGGCGACGAGGACGGCACACAGTACACTAGCTGTGACCTAATGAGCATTTTAGACTATAAGACATAGGAGCAGAATTAGGCCACTCGGCCCATCGAGTCTGCTCTGCCATTCAATCATGGCTGATATTTTTCTCATCTCCATTCTCCTGCCTTCTCCCCATAACCCCTGATCCCCTTATTAATCAATCATTTATAAAGCTCCATCATGACACAGAAGGGGGAAAATGGGGGCAAGCGGCAGGAGCCCCAGGGGCCTCATGGTAGCATGGTGGTTAGCATCAATGCTCCACAGCTCCAGGGTCCCAGGTTCGATTCCCGGCTGGGTCACTGTCTGTGTGGAGTCTGCACGTCCTCCCCGTGTGTGCGTAGGTTTCCTCCGGGTGCTCCGGTTTCCTCCCACAGTCCAAAGATGTGCGGGTTAGGTGGATTGGCCATGCTAAATTGCCCGTAGTGTAAGGTTAATGGGGGATTGTTGGGTTACGGGTATACGGGTTACGTGGGTTTAAGTAGGGTGATCATTGCTCGGCACAACATCGAGGGCCGAAGGGCCTGTTCTGTGCTGTACTGTTCTATGACCTCCCTTCGCTTGTCGGCTAATAAAGGCAATTATCCCATATGCCTTTTTGACCACCTTATCTACCTGCCCTGCCACCTTCAGGGATCTCTGTACAAGCACCCCGAGGTCCCTCTGATCCTCTGTATGTCCGAGCGTCCTACAGTTCATTGTGTGTACCCTTGCCCTGTTAGTCCTCCTAAAATGCAAATTCCATTTGCCACTATTCTGCCCATCTAACCAGCTTGTCTATATCACCTTGCAATCGAAGGCTTTCCTCCTCGCTATTTACCACACCACCAATTTTCAGGTCATCTGCGAACTTGCTGATCACACTCCCACATTCCTCTCTGGATCATGAATGTAGACTACAAACAGCAAGGGACCCAGCACCGATAATGGGCAGCACGGTAGCATTGTGGATAGCACAATTGCTTCACAGCTCCAGGGTCCCAGGTTCGATTCCGGCTTGGGTCACTGTCTGTGCGGAGTCTGCACATCCTCCCCGTGTGTGCGTGGGTTTCCTCCGGGTGCTCCGGTTTCCTCCCACAGTCCAAAGATGTGCAGGTTAGGGTGGATTGGCCATGATAAATTGCCCTTAGTGTTGGGTGGGGTTACTGGGTTACGGGGATAGGGTGGAGGTGTTAACCTTGGGTGGGGTGCTCTTTCCAAGAGCCGGTGCAGACTCGATGGGCCGAATGGCCTCCTTCTGCACTGTAGATTCTATGATCCCTGTGGTACTACTCCACTGGCACAAGCTTCCAGTCACAAAAACAGCCGTCGACCATTACCATCTGCCTCCTGCCACTAAGCCAACTATAGGTCCAATTTGTTGAATTGCCTTGGATTCCCTGGGCTCCTACCTTCTTGATCAGTCTGCCAGGAGGGACCTTGTCAAAACCCTTACTGAAATCCATGTGGACTGCATCAATTGTACTGCCCTCAACTACACACCGAGTCAGCTCCTCAATAAATTCAGTAAAATTTGTTACACATCATCTCCCCCCGACAAAGCCATGCTGACTATCCTTGATTAATCCTTGCCTCTCCAAGCGGAGGTTAATTCTGCCCCCAGAATTTGTTTGAATAATTTCCCTGCCACTGATGTCAGACTCACGGGCCTGTAATGACCTGGTTTCGCCCCAATTCCCTTCTTGACTAATGGTGCCACGTTAGCTGTCCCCCAGTCCTCTGGCACCTCTTCTGAGGCCGTGGAGGATTTGAAAATTCAGTCAGAATCCCTACAATCTCCTTCCTTGCCTCGCACAGCAGCCTAGGATACATCTCATCTGGACCTGGGAAGTCATCCATTTTTAATCCCGCTAAACCGCTAACACCTCCTTCCTCTCAATGCTGATCTGTTTAATTGTATCGCAGACCCCTCCCTGATTTCTGTACCGACATCGTCCTTCTCCACAGTGAATACAGATGTAAAATACTCATTTAAAACCTCACCTACGTCTTCCAGCTCCACACACAGATTGCCACATTCGAATGCCACATTTGTTCTGAATGGGCCCTACTCTTTCCCTGGTTATCCTCTTCCCCTTAATGTACTTATGAAACAGGTTGGCACGGTGGCGCAGTGGTTAGCACCGGGACTGCAGCACTGAGGACCTGGGTTCGAATCCCGGCCCTGGGTTACTGTCTGTGTGGAGTTTGCACATTCTCCCCGTTTCTGCATGAGTTTCATCCCCACAACCCAAAGATTTTTTTTTTTTTTTTTTTTTAAATTTAGATTAGCCAATTATTTTTTCCAATTAAGGGGCAATTTAGCGTGGCCAATCCACCTACTCTGCACATTTTTGGGTTGTGGGGGCGAAACCCACGCAGACACGGGGAGAATGTGCAAACTCCACACGGACAGTGACCCAGAGCCGGGATCGAACCTGGGACCTCAGCGCCGTGAGGCGGTTGTGCTAACCACTAGGCCACCGTGCTGCCCCCCACAACCCAAAGATGAAATGAAAATGAAAATGGCTTATTGTCACGAGTAGGCTTCAAATGAAGTTACTGTGAAAAGCCCCTAGTCGCCACATTCCGGAGCCTGTTCGGGGAGGCTTGTTCCGGGAATTGAACCGTGCTGCTGGCCTGCCTTGGTCTGCTTTCAAAGCCAGTGATTTAGCCCTGTGCTAAACCAGCCCCTTGTGCAGGTTAGGTGGATTGGCCACGCTAAATTGCCCCTTAGAACATAGAACAGTACAGCACAGAACAGGCCCTTCGGCCCTCGATGTTGTGCCGAGCAATGATCACCCTACTTAAACCCACGTAACCCGTATACCCGTAACCCAACAATCCCCCCATTAACCTTACACTACGGGCAATTTAGCATAGCCAATCCACCTAACCCGCACATCTTTGGACTGTGGGAGGAAACCGGAGCACCCGGAGGAAACCCACGCACACACGGGGAGGACGTGCAGACTCCACACAGACAGTGACCCAGCCGGGAATCGAACCTGGGACCCTGGAGCTGTGAAGCATTGATGCTAACCACCATGCTACCGTGAGGCCCTTAATTGGGAAAAAAAGATAATTGGGTACTCTAACTTTATATTTAAAAAAGTATACTTATGAGACATCTTTGGATTTTCCTTTATTTTACCTGCCAATGTTTTTTCATGCCGCTTCTTAACCTTCTAATTTTTTTTTAAGTACCCCTCCCTGTACTTTCTATACTCCTCTAGGGCATCCACTGTTTTGAGCCCCCTGTATCTGCCATAGGCCTCCTGTTTTTTCCTCATCCAATCCTGTACTTCCCTCGACATCCAGGGTTCTCAGGTTGGCTTTGTACTCTCTCTATTTCCTTTTTGAAATACTCCCACTGCTCTGCGGTAGATTTTCCTACAAGAGCTTCTCCCAGGTCCACGTTGGCCAGATCCTGTCTTATGCTATTAATGAAGACTCAGGAGGCCTCTTGTAGGTGAAAAAAATGGAGTTTACCGTAGACATAGAAAATGGCTGCTCTGGCAGCATACACAGAATAAGTCCCCACCGAGATGACCAGAATTCCGGTCCCTCTTCGGGCCGGCTTATACACAGTCCAGTAAAAAACTCCAGCTGGGCAGGCCTCTGCCCACGAGCGTGGAAGTTTGTATTCTACAGGCCCTAAGGGGGGATCGATTTGGGTATTCCCATGGGCCTCGTGAGGATTATTACACCCCCCCCCCCTCCCCAAGTCCAAAGGTTCCCCTTCAGTAGTCAGCTAAGGGGGCCTTCTTCACCATTTTATAGAATTATAGAATCATAGAATTTACAGTGCAGAAGGAGGCCATTCAGCCCATCGAGTCTGCATCGGCTCTTGGAAAGAGCACCCTACCCAAGGTCAACAACTCCACCCTATCCCCATAACCCAGTAACCCCACCTAACACTAAGGGCAATTTTGGATTCTCAGGGAAATTTATCATGGCTAATCCACCTAACCTGCACATCTTTGGACTGTGGGAGGAAACCGGAGCACCCGGAGGAAACCCACGCACACACGGGGAGGATGTGCAGACTCCGCACAGACAGTGACCCAAGCCAGAATTGAACCTGGGACCCTGGAGCTGTGAAGCGATTGTGCTATCCACAATGCTACCATGCTGCCCCATGCCACTGCCAGCAGTGGGGACAGGTCTGGGGTGTGTAGCGAATCATTGATCACCTTTTTCGCTACAGATGGTTACTGCCGGGTTGTGTTGTCGTCCGAAAATGCCGATGTTTCCATGTCCGAGGCTGAGTAGCTGTCGCCCTCTCGTTCAGGGTGCTGGCCCATGGTGAGCTCTTGACTGTATGGCAGCACAAAGGGCAGTGGAGGCACCAATGTGCCTGCCGTGGTTTCCTCGAGGCGGGTTCCTCAAGATGTAGGCATGGCAGGTATATTTCCAAGTCAGGATGGTGAATGACTTGGAGGGAAACCTCCAGGTGGTGGTGTTTCCATGTGTTAGCTGCTCTTGTCCTTCTAGATGGTAGAGGTCATTGGTTTGGAAGGTGCTGCATAAGGAGCCTTGGTGAGTCCCTGCAGTTCATCTTGTAGATGGTACACACGGCAGCTAGTGTTCGTCGGTGGTGGAGGGAGTGAGTGTTTGTGGAAGGGGTGCCAATGTCCTGGATGATGTTGAACATTTTGAGTGTTGTTGGAGCTGCACTCATCCAAACAAGTGGAGGGTATTCCATCACACTGCTGACTTGTGCCTTAGAGATATGGACTGGCATTAGGGAGATAGGAGGTGAGTTCTTCTCCACAGGATTCCCAGCTTCTGATCTGCTCTTGTAGCCACAGTATTTATTTGGACAGTCCAGTTCAGCTTCTGGTCTGTAGTGACCACCAGGATGCTGCCTCTTCAAATGTCTCTCCAGCATCCAGTCATTCCAACAGCCTAGAGAGGTAAGAGCTGTTCCACAATCCTCAGTGGACTTGTAGTTGCATGTCTTCAGTCTAAAAAAGCTCCTCAGGAAGTTCCATCTCCAGTAACAGCACAGCATATTCTGTGTAACCTTGGTTGTGATACCCATAAGTTGCATTTGGGCCAAGCCAGCTGAGGATATTCTACAGATGTTAATCCATTTTGAGCTCTGGTCCTCTCCATCACATTGACATCCAACCCTCTCAGTCCGGCATGCTCATCCGCGCCTTTCTATGTTCACCAACTGAGGATGACTACTTTCACACACTTACCTGCCACACATGAAAATGCCTCCTCTTTAACACTCACAGTCTACTCTCGTGGCCAACCTTTGCAAATTCTTAAGTGCCATAAAAGATGTTAAGTAATGGGTTAAGAGACTTTGCAATTAGTTGTCTCATTTATGTTAAGTGTTCAATGATTGTCTCATTTATGTAAAGTGTTCAATGATTGACACTGATATGTAAAGGGGCTTCAGGTGGACTCTGGAGCTTGTGATGATCTGTAGAGTTCTGTGCAGAGTGAGTTTGAACCATTAAAGGTGTGTTGGTGAAAAAGGAGCTGAACTCTTGCCTCTTCATACCACAGCATCTAGCACATGTTTACAATAGAACATAGAACATAGAACAGTACAGCACAGAACAGGCCCTTCGGCCCTCAATGTTGTGCCGAGCCATGATCACCCTACTCAAACCCACGTATCCACCCTATACCTGTAACCCAACAACCCCCCCTTAACCTTACTTTTTAGGACACTACGGGCAATTTAGCATGGCCAATCCACCTAACCCGCACATCTTTGGACTGTGGGAGGAAACCGGAGCACCCGGAGGAAACCCACGCACACAGGGGGAGGACGTGCAGACTCCACACAGACAGTGAACCCAGCCGGGTAGCAGAGAATGGTTGCTGTGTAAATGTGAAGGCTTGAAAGATACAATTTTTCCAGATCAAACAAAGGAGTGAAAAAAAAAAGGGAAACATGGCTGAACTCAGGACAAAGATGGCTGGTTATGATTATCCTCCCCTATTTTCTGAAAGGGAATCATACGACCAATGGAGAAGTGCAGTAGTTATGTGGACTAAGGTGACTGCTTTAGGAAAGAGAAAACAAGGTATGGCATTGACTCTTTCTTTACCATATGGCAGTAAAATCCGAAGATAGAAAAAGAGCAACTGCAAAGTTTAATTGGGCAACTGAACTGGTTAGGAAGACAGACTAGACCGGACGTGAGTTTTGATGTTTTAGAGTTGAGTACAAAGGTGAATGATCCCAAAGTGGAAGACATAACAAGAGCAAATAAAGTGTTGGCCAAACTAAAAATGCAGGAGTGTGTTTTGAAGTTCCCTGTTTTAGGTGATCCTAGGCATTTGAAACTCATAGTTTATAGTGATGCGTCCTATGCAAATTTATGTGATGGAGTTTCATGCGCAGGAGGTTTTATAATTTTTCTTTTGGGGAACAATGGTAAATGTTTACCTCTTGTGTGGGAAACAAAGAAAATAAGGAGAGTGGTCAAAAGCACTTTGGCTGCTGAGACATTAAGCTTAGTGGAAGCGGTGGATATGGCCTTTTATACAAGTCAGATATTGACAGAAATTTTGGGATTAGAGGATTTAGGTAATATACCTATTGACTGTCACATTGACAATAAATCCCTGTGGGAAAATGTGCACTCTACAAAAAGTGTAAATGAAAAGAGGTTACGGATAGACATCGCAAGTTTAAAGCAGATGTTGGACAGAGGGGAAATAACAAAAATTAAATGGGTTGACAGTAGCTATCAACTGTCAGACTGTTTCACGAAAAGAGGGGCTAGTTCACAGAAACTTTTAGATATCGTGAATGAAGTGCCCCTGTTTCTGTGAATGGTTTTTTTTCTTCTACTTAAAAAAAGGGGGGAATCAGGTGTGTGTTTTAGTTTCTTGACATTTTAGTTTCTTGAAATTTTGTTTTTACCTAATTGTCTTTTTCTCCAAGGAAGGGGAGACTGTTAAGTAATGGGTTAAGAGACTTTGCAATTAGTTGTCTCATTTATGTTAAGTGTTCAATGATTGTCTCATTTATGTTAAGTGTTCAATGATTGACACTGATATGTAAAGGGGCTTCAGGTGGACTCTGGAGCTTGTGATGATCTGTAGAGTTCTGTGCAGAGTGAGTTTGAACCATTAAAGGTGTGTTGGTGAAAAAGGAGCTGAACTCTTGCCTCTTCATACCACAGCATCTAGTACATGTTCACAAAAGACACCATGAAGCCCTTAAAGTCATGCATTGTTGGTAATAAAGAGCACACTTCAGGTTCACTACATCCTCACTCCTATTCCATTCCTACTCTCAATATTCTCAAAAGCCACCTCCAGAGCATGTCTGATTGGTGCTCAGGCGATGAATGCCACACAGAATGTATGATGCAGCACTGCATCCCTATATTGTGACGAGACCCTTTTGGCCACAATCCAAAAAACACCAAGTTGAGAAAAGCTCAAGGCTGCAGGTTCGAACGCCAGGACAATAATGTGCCTGTGAGGGCGAGAGCTCTGGCACATTGAGGTGGGAAGGTGCTCACACGTATTGGTGAACGTAGCAGATGTGCACTTGGAGAGTCGACTACGTGCAAGGAAGACAGGAGTGCGCGCAAGCTCCGAGTATGGACTCATATATTGAAAAACCTGCCGCAAGACAGAGAGTATACGGAGTTCCAGGGTAAATGATTCTTCTCCATTCGTTAACACATCTCTCCTTGGACACTAAACCTTGACCATAAGGCCGTAAGATATCGGAGCAGAATTAGGCCACTTGGCCCATCGAGTCTGCTCTGCCATTCAATCATTGCTGATATTTTCTCATCCCCATTCTCCTGCCTTCTCCCCATAACCCCTGATCCCCTTATTAATCAAGATCCTATCTATCTCTGTCTTAAAGACACTCAGTGATTTGGCCTCCACAGCCTTCTGCGGCAAAGAGTTCCAAAGATTCACCACCCTCTGGCTGAAGAAATTCCTCCTCATCTATTTACCGTTGAATAATGGAGACCAGACAGGGGGGGCCCTCAACCTCAACAGCTGAGAGTGAAAATGACCCAACAAAGCAATGTGACAGTGGTTCCACAAGCACACTAAATATTAAGAAAGAGGCATCACTGATGTTAGAAATGATCTGAGAGGGGGCACACACTGTGGTGGTATGGGAGTGGACAACATTGACCAGAGACACATGATAGTGATATCTGTGATCAGTGGGATGAGGGACCATGGAATCACACCTGATTGACAAGAACATAGCTCATAAAAAGGAGGCATACACAAGAGGAGTTGTAATATGGGTGTAATTCTACTTACATTTGTATCCATTATATACATGGGGTTACACTTGTGCCACCGTGGTGCTCTTAATATTCCCTAATTTTCCGAACATTACCACTCTGCCTGGGTGTATCCCCGACATCACAGTGGATGTGGAGGCAGCCTGCTGACTGCTATATGCCCATTGTCTGCAATGACTTTGGTGAGCATTATCTGGAAGGCTGAGACGAAGAGGGCACTGGCCTGTTTTGGGCATCCTGCCGTGGGACAGGTGCACCCTCCTCGGTCTGTGGAGATGGAGCTGATAGTACTAGCAAACCACCACATGTGTACATTGGTCCTGCCTCTGTTTAGATGCATCTTGTCCTATCCATAGAAGTTCCACCTCCCCCAGAACCGGTTCCAGTGTCCCAAGAATCTAAAGCCCTCCTCTTCTATTGAATCCCCTGAGGTGAGAGTTACTGCCCTTGACATCACGGCAGCATTTGATCGATTGTAGCATCAAGGGGCCCAAGCAAAACTGGAGTCAATGGGATTCACGGCAAAAACTCTCCGCTAGTTGGAATCATACCCGGCACAAAGGAAGATGGTTGTGGTGGTTGGAGGTCAATCATCTCAGCTTTAGGGCATCACTGCAGGAGTTCCTCAGGGTAGGGTCCTCGGCCCCAACCATCTTCAGCTGCTTCATCAATGGCCTTCCTTCCATCATAAGGTCAGAAGTGGGGATGTTTGCTGATGACAGCACAATGTTCAGCACCATTCACGACTCCTCAGATACTGAAGCAGCCCATGTCGAAATGCAGCAAGACCTGGACAATATCCAGGCTGGGCTGACAAGTGGCAAGTCACATTCGCACCACACAAGTGCCAGACACTGACCATCACCGATAAGAGGGAATCAAATCATCGTCCCTTCAGATTCAGTTTCATTACCATCACTGAATCCCCCACAATCAACATCCTGGGAGTCACCATTGACGTTAAACTGAACGGGACAAACCATTAGGGGCCTCACGGTAGCATGGTGGTTAGCATCAATGCTTCACAGCTCCAGGGTCCCAGGTTCGATTCCCGGCTGGGTCACTGTCTGTGTGGAGTCTGCACGTCCTCCCCGTGTGTGCGTGGGTTTCCTCCGGGTGCTCCGGTTTCCTCCCACAGTCCAAAGATGTGCGGGTTAGGTGGATTGGCCATGATAAATTGCCCGTAGTGTAAGGTTAATGGGGGGATTGTTGGGTTACGGGTTACGTGGGTTTAAGTAGGGTGATCATTGCTCGGCACAACATCGAGGGCCGAAGGGCCTGTTCTGTGCTGTACTGTTCTATGTCTATGTCTATATTAATACTGCGGCTATCAGAGCTATCAAAAGTCTAATGATGACTGTAGCGATCTCTGTATGTGCAGGTACATAAGGGGTTAATGTGTAATCAGTAGCATCAGATGATCACTCGAGGG
Organism: Scyliorhinus canicula; assembly: GCF_902713615.1. NCBI lineage: Eukaryota > Metazoa > Chordata > Chondrichthyes > Carcharhiniformes > Scyliorhinidae > Scyliorhinus > Scyliorhinus canicula. Next base: position 8,172,251 of record NC_052173.1, on the reverse strand, counting down.
TAGTACCAACAGGGGTATAAAAGCAACTGCATTGTGCTTCTCTCTCTCTCTTTTGGGTGTACTGTGACGAGAGCAGGAGTATAGATTAGCTCAGAGTGATTAGTGGAGTTAATAGTTACTGTATTTAGATCTTGTTATTCTTACTACTACTATTAATAGACAAGTAAAGAACTCAAGAAATTATTGTCCTCGTTGCTCAATAAATCTTTTGTTACGACTGGATGAGTCATTTTCATCAAGATTCAGAAAACCTCATCAGGAACAGCATTGAGAAACATACATTACATTCAGTAGTGTATCAAAACATACTACAGAAGAGTAATAAAACAATGACAATGAAACCATTGTTGATTCCTTCAAAAACCCATCTGGTTCACTAATGTCCTTTAGGGAAGGAAATCTGCCGTCCTTACCTGGTCTGGCCCACAGGTGACTCCAGACCCACAGCAATGCGGTTGACTCTTTGCTCTCTGAAACAGCCGAGCGAGACACTCAGTTGTATTCAACCGCTACAAAAACACAAAACCGGAATGGGACGGACCACCCGGCATCGACCCAGACACCGAAAATGACAACGGCACAGATGTCAGTCTTCAGCTAATTCAATTCGTACCAGTGTGATGTTAAGTAATGGCTGAAGGCACTGGATATTGCAAAGGCTATGGGTCCTGACAATATCCCAGCAATAGTACTGAAGACTTGTGTTCCAGAACTTGCCACACCCCTAGCCAAGCTGTTCCAGTGCAGCTACAACACTGGCATCTACCCAGCAATGTGGAAAATTACCCAGGTGTGTCCTGTACACAAGGAACAGGACAAATCCAACCCAGCCAGTTACACCCCTATCAGTCTACTCTCCATCATCAGTAAAGTGATGGAAGGAGTCATCAACAGGGCTATCAAGCGGCACTTACTCAGCAATAACCTGCTCACGGACACTCAGTTTGGGTTCAGCCAGGGTCACTCAGCTCTGACCTCATTACAGCCTTGGCTCAAACATGGACAAAAGAGCTGAATGCCAGAGATGAGGTAAGAGTGACTTCCCTTGACATCAAGGCAGCATTTGACCGAGTGTGGCATCAAGGAGCCCGAGCTAAACTGGAGTCAATGGGAATCGTGGAAAACTCTCCGCTGGTTGGAGTCATACCCGGCACAAAGGAAGATGGTTGTGGTGGTTGGAGGTCAATCATCTCAGCTCCAGGACATCACTGCAGGAGTTCCTCAGGGTAGCGTCCTAGGCCCAACCATCTTCAGCTGCTTCATCAATGACCTTCCTTCCATCATAAGGTCAGAAATGGGGATGTTTGCGGATGACTGTACAGTGTTCAGCACCATTCACGACTCCTCAGATACTGAAGCAGTTCAAATGCAGCAAAACCTGAACAATATTCAGGCTGGGCTGACAAATGGCAAGTTACATAGGAATCCTGCGGAGAGTAACTCACCTCCTGACCCCCCCAAAGCCTGTCCACCATCTACAAGGCACAAGTCAGGAGTGTGATGGAATACTCTCCACTTGCCTGGATGAGTGCAGCTCCAACAACACTCAAGAAGCCTAACACCATACAGGACAAAGCAGCCCCACTTGACTGGCACCAAAGAACAAAGAACAAAGAAAAAAGAAAAGTACAGCACAGGAACAGGCCCTTCGGCCCTCCAAGCCTGTGCCGACCATGTTGCCCATCTGAACTAAAATCTTCAACACTTCCGGGGTCCGTACCTCTCTATTCCCATCCTATTCATGTATTTGTCAAGATGCCCCTTAATTGTCACTATTGTCTCTGCTTCCACCACCTCCTCCGGCAGCGTGTTCCAGGCACCCACTACCCTCTGTGTAAAAAACTTGCCTCGTACATCTCTTCTAAATCTTGCCCCTCGCACCTTAAACCTATTCCCCCTAGTAATTGACCCCTCTACCCTGGGAAAAAGCCTCTGACTATCCACTCTGTCAATGCCCCTCATAATTTTGTAAACCTCTATCAGGTTGCCCCTCAACCTCCTTCGTTCCAGTGAGAACAAACTGAGTTTATCCAACCTCTCCTCATAGCTAATGCCCTCCATACCAGGCAACATCCTGGTAAATCTCTTCTGCACCCTCTCTAAAGCCTCCACATCCTTCTGGTAGTGTGGTGACCAGAATTGAACACTATACTCCAAGTGTGGCCTAACTAAGGTTCTATACAGCTGCAACATGACTTGCCAATTTTTATACTCAATGCCCCGGCCAATGAAGGCAAGCATGCCGTATGCCTTCTTGACTTCCTTCTCCACCTGTGTTGCCCCTTTCAGTGACCTGTGGACCTGTACACCTAGATCTCTCTGACTGTCAATACTCTTGAGGGTTCTACCATTCACTGCATATTCCCTACCTGCATTAGACCTTCCAAAATGCATTACCTCACATTTGTCCGGATTAAACTCCATCTGCCATCTCTCCTCCCAAGTCTCCAAAAGATCTAAATCCTGCTGTATCCTCTGACAGTCCTCATCGCTAACCGCAATTCCACCAACCTTTGTGTCGTCTGCAAACTTACTAATCAGACCAGTTACATTTTCCTCCAAATCATTGATATATCAGACCACATCCACAAACATTCACTCCCTCCACCACCGACACACAGCGGCAGCCGTGTGTACCATCTACAAGATGCACTGCAGCAACTCACCAAGGCTCCTTAGGCAGCACCTTCCAAACCCACAACCTCAACCATCTAGATTCTAGAAGGACAAAAGCAGCAGAGACCTGGGAACCCCACCACCTGGAGGTTCCCCTCCGAGTCACTCACCACCCTGACTTGGAAATATATCGGCTGTTCCTTCACAGTCGCTGGGGCAACATCCTGGAACTCCCTCCCTAACAGCACTGTGGGTGTACCTACACCACATGGACTGCAGCGGCTCAAGAAGGCAGCTCACCCCCACCTTCTGAAGGGGCAATTAGGGATGGGCAATAAATGCTGACCTAGCCAGCGACGCCCACATCCCAGAAAAATGAATTTTTAAAAAACTGCTGCCTTTTCAGCCTTCCTCCTGCCTTCCCCCTGCCTTCCCATACAGCTGAGCCAGCGTGGTGTAATGGACTTGGCTCTGGCTGCATTTCCCACAGACACAATAAGTCTCAGCAGTGTTCAGAACTGAATGCTTGTTGGAGAGAGAGATGCACCCAGAGAATTCTTGCTTTACCAGCCTGGTAATCCTCCATTGACATGCTATAATATATATGAAGTGCTGTGACCTGCAATGCTACAGACCAGGTGCTCGAAAGTAGGATTAAAAGCAGGGTGCGACATCCAGAAATCGACAAAAATGTCATCCTCGCAGTTGCTCCGTAGTCACGCCAACTGCTGTTCTAGTTTTTACAGCTGATGTTACTTCCTGCACATATGGCTGTCCAGGGCACAAGAAGCATTCTGACGTTCAACTGATGAAACTGAGGAACTCTGCCATTCCGTCTATTCATCGCACTATGAACTAAATTTATCAAAAATAAAACATTAAACTTTAAAAACAAACTTTAGATTCAAGTTTAACTTAATGATAATAGTTCCTTATCTTCGAAGCTTGCCTCAATATTTACTCTCTATACTGAATTGAGTTCTCAGATTCTGCCGCTCCTTCCTCTCCACACTCACTCTGACCTCACACTTTCAATTTCTGACTGTGTTCATTCCAATCCTGGCCTGCTCCACCAGCGGGTCTTTGTATCCCACCCACTCCTCCTGGTCTTGGGCCTACTCTGCAGCCATTCTTTGTATCGCACACTGATGTGTTGGGTATGCTGGGTCTGCGTTTACCATAGCAGTGAGAGAGACAGGCTACCAACACTTGTAGAAGAACAACTCTATTTTATTTAACTATGAGCTGTTAAACATATTTGCACTGTGGGTCGACACTATGTTAAGTTGACTGGAGACCTGAGGCTAACCTGACCAGACTATCCTGCTAGCACATGGTAGATGTTCGTGTTGCTGATCACGGGCTAGATAGATAGATAGAGAAATACAGCACAGAACAGGCCCTTCGGCCCACGATGTTGTGCCGAACTTTTGTCCTAGGTTAATCATAGATCATAGAATTTTGGACACTAAGGGCAATTTATCATGGCCAATCCACCCAACCTGCACATCTTTGGACTGTGGGAGGAAACCGGAGTACCCGGAGGAAACCCACCCACACACGGGGAGGATGTGCAGACTCCACACAGACAGGGATACATACATAGAACAGTACAGCACAGAACAGGCCCTTCGGCCCTCGATGTTGCGCCGAGCAATGATCACCCTACTCAAACCCATGTATCCACCCTATACCCGTAACCCAACAACGTCCCCCCCCCCCCTTAACCTTACTTTTTAGGACACTACGGGCAATTTAGCATGGCCAATCCACCTAACCCGCACATCTTTGGACTGTGGGAGGAAACCGGAGCACCCGGAGGAAACCCACGCACACACGGGGAGGACGTGCAGACTCCGCACAGACAGTGACCCAGCCGGGAATCGAACCTGGGACCCTGGAGCTGTGAAGCATTTATGCTAACCACCATGCTATAGTGCTGCCCTAGATCCTGGAGCTGTGAAGCAATTTTGCTATCCACAATACTACCGTGCTGCCCGTGCTGACAGCTCTGGCTGTCTCAGAGGCTGCATCCCAAGAGAGCGGGAAAACTAGTGTCCACTGGCTTTATAGAGGCCGTGTCCTGTCTGGTGATTGGCTGCTGTGTTCTGTGTGTTGATTGGTCATTCAGCGTGTCAGTCAGTGTCTGCCTATGCACCATCATATACTTGTGTGTATATTATGACACACACCACACTTGCTCGTTTCCTACTCCTCTTTTTCAATCAAACTGTAGTAATCCACGGGAGGCAGGAGTTCCGTCACCACACCAATATTTATTTACAATAACGATATTACAGGAGCATCTACAAACAGTGCTGCTAGCAGTCCAGTCAACTTAGGACTGGCTCACAAAGCCTACGCAGGTGATTATATGGGCCCCCTCAATGAGCTATCATTGAGGGAGCTCATACTCCAATTGGCCAACCAATAAAGCCAATTGGAGTTCATTACACAAACAGAACTCACTTGCTACTTATCACTCACCTCCCCCTCTTGCTGTGTACTCAGCCAATTTACTTCCCCTCACAGCACTTGTTTTGTATGCAGCTCTGGTCAAAAATCATTGGCAGAATTTGCTTCCCTTGAAAGGGGGCACCAACGAAAGATCTAAAGAACAGAGATTTAATTTAACAGGACATTTCTTATTGCTGGTTAATTGAGTTTACAAGATTATAAATGGATTAGGCAAACTTGATTCATACAACATGTTCACTGTTGTGAAAGATTCTAGAGATTAATTTCACCTTCACTGCTTGCAAGCAAATCTTAACATTTCAGAGATGAGTCGGGCATTCTCTCCCGTGTCCCAGCTAATATTTTTCCTTCAATCAGCATCACTAAAAGCATGTTGGGCGTGATCTTCCCAAACGGGAACAAAGTCCCCGAGCAAGTGCGTTTAGCCATGTGTTTCCCGGCATTCACAGCGCCAAGAGACACATGAATAAGGAGCCTGAATGTGGAAAGTGCCCAGGGCGCACATAGCCCCGTTTTGTACAGTGGGGAGTTCCGCCGCCGGAACCCGCAATTGTAGCCAGTGATCGGGTTATTTTTAAATGGCGTCTCGATCTCCAAGGCCCCCGAAACAATCCCCCACCTCCACCCAGCCCCCAAAACAATCCCCGACCTCCCCCCCCCCCCCAGCCTGAACACAATATGGGAGGGTTCCTTGCCGCTGCTGCCCCCGCAAACACCCTCGGCAGGCAAGTCCAACCTGGCACTCTGGCAGTGCCCATGCCAGCTGGCAATGCTACCTGGGCACCTTGGCAGTGCCAGGGCACCCCCCTGCCCAAAGGGCATGCTGTTGGAGGCCTCCAATCTCCTCGAAGATGCCCATGAGTGCCGTTCCATGTGGTCCCCATTTGTGGGGGCCAGTGCCGAACGACGCTCGTCTAAGTTCTCTTGAGGTGAAGGGGTTGAATCCCAAAGCCTAGGATACCTGGGGAATCTGCACAATAGTGTGAGGCTTACTACCTCGCTCTAATGTGCAGATTTGCTAAAAGGTGATTCCGCCCATTGTGGGCGATATGCACATCACAATATCGCGTGCGATTGCGTTAAATCCCGTGAGGCGTTGTGAGCTGGGTGGATCCCGGGAGCAGGGTCTCCCGGCTTTCAATGGCCACGCTGCACGGCGATGAGCTGCTTTTCTGGCACAGCGTGGCCGTTGGATGTACCCATTATCTGATCACAGTGCTGTTTCTGGAAGCTTTCTGTACACAAATTACATAGAATTTACAGTGCAGGAGGCCATTCAGCCCATCGAGTCTGCACCGGCTCTTGGAAAGAGCACCCTACCCAAGGTCAACACCTCCACCCTATCCCCATAACCCAGTAACCCCACCCAACACTAAGGGCAATTTTGGACACTAGGGGCAATTTATCATGGCCAATCCATCTAACCTGCACATCTTTGGACTGTGGGAGGAAACCGGAGCACCCGGAGGAAACGCACGCACACACGGGGAGGATGTGCAGACTCCACACAGACAGTGACCCAAGCCGGAATCGACCCTGGAGCTGTGAAGGGATTGTGCTATCCACAATGCTACCGTGCTGACCAAAATTAGTTGCAGCATTTCCTACAGTACACTCCCAAAGTACTTAATTGGCTGTAAAATGTGTTGGGACATCCTGTAGTCATGAGAGGCACTGTATAAATACAAGACTACCCTTGTGTTCTTTAGGATGGGCTATCGGCCATTGTACAACCTGTCCAATTTTCGTTTTATTGAATTTCAACAGAATGAAAATTGAATAATTTGAGAATGATCAATTTCCAATGCAAACAGTGAAAGAGAAGATTACGTCATAATTTTCCATGATTCAATAACAGGGAATACAAATTAAACATGTGTTAGGAGTGAGAAAGAAAGTCAGGCAGAACCTTATCACCTAAAGGGAAACTGAATGGGGAATACGTTGCCAGGGAAGTCCTCACAGGTTCACGGGATGCTTTCCTGGAGGGAAAAGATTCGGGAGGGTTTGCATTTAAACCTCAGTAGCTGGGATTAAGATCACTCACAAAGGGATGGGACTGATTGAGTGGACAGCAATTCTCCATTCCGAAAAATCTTATGCTCGTCAGATGGAAGATTGAAGAACGGATTATAAGATTTCAGAGAACAAGCTGGGGCTACAGGAGCACTCGAGGAGATGGAAATACATTTCCCCACTCTCTGTTGGTAATCTGGAGGCTGAGCCAACCTTTTGAAACGTATATTTTCCACAGTTAGATTATACTTTGAAATGTGGTGAGACAATTTAGTTGAACTAAAAGCTACATGTACAAAAATGAATCATACAAGCAAAACCATGAAATGGTTCAAACGTGAAATGATTGAAGTGCTTTTTAATTTCATGTAATTAACATAAAAATCAGGTTTGTAGAATTGGCCAAAATTGTACAAGTGAAATATTGACAAGCTGTAAGCACAAGATGTGAACTCTGTCATTTTCTTCTCTTTGAATTTCTGCATTGCAGTGTTCTTTGCTTCAAGTAACTGCAGTTTTAACGATTTGAAACGTTACGAGAGCTTTTATATGGATAACATCTGGAATGATGAAAAAAGGATTTATTGACAAGGATCAACAAGAGCAGCAGCATATCTGCGACTAATTCTGGAATGCCTCTGCCTAAGAGAACTCCTCATAGAATCAGAGAATTTACAGTACAGAGGGAGGCCATTCAGCCCATCGAGTCTGCACCGGCCCTTAGGAAGAGCACTCTACCCAAGCCCACACCTCCACCTTATCTCCGTAACCCCACCTAACCTTTTTGGACACTAAGGGCAATTTAGAATGGCCAATCCACCTAACCTGCACATCCTTTGGACTGTGGGACGAAACCGGAGCACCTGGAGGAAACCCACGTAGACAAGAGGAGAATGTGCAGACACCACACAGACAGTGACCCAAGCCGCAACCTGGGACCCTGGAGCTGTGAAGCAACTGTGTTAACCACTATGCTACCGTGCCTCCCGTCCTCCTCAAGGGATGATTCCACACTCTGAGTCCTGATTGGTCACCCAGGCCAGGGGACCCTTACTCTGCTGTGTTGCCTTCAAAGGGACAATCACTACATCCTTCCCCCTTTAGCTCCTTTAGATAATCTACAATAACAACTTTACTCTGTCCTAAATTATACCTAAATATTATATACATGACTTGGAGAATAAAAATCAAGTATTTGAGGGGGGGGTTTCCATTTTTGTCGTCTAAGATGCTTCCACAGGATCGACATTAACAGGAACTACAATAACAGCTACCCCTTCTGGCACAGGTAGTTCATCGGATTCCACGGAGACATCAGTTATGTCTGTAGCAGATCAATTAGGTACTTTGGTGCTTACGGGTTTGAAAACATTTCTGGATGGTAGCACTGACTGCTGGAGCGTCTCTCTACTCGTCAAATGGTCCACTTGTTTAAAAACGATCCACCCTCCACATCCACTTGGTACTAATTCCAGGGGACCAACTTGATCCACACCGAAGTTTCATATTATGTCACCACAGTATGTAATTAATATACATTCTTTATGTTGCAGTGGTAATGGCTCACTGATGAGATTAAAAAAAAAATTTAGAGTACCCAATTATTTTTTTCCAATTAAGGGGCAATTTAGCGTGGCCCATCCACCTACCCTGCACATCTTTGGGTTGTGGGGGCTGAAACCCACGGAGACATGGGGAGAATGTGCAAACTCCACACGGACAGTGAACCAGGGCCAGGATTGAACCTGGGACCTCGGTGCCGTGAGGCTGCAGTGCTAACCAATGCGCCACCGTGCTGCCCCTCATTGATGAGATATAGAAATAGACATAGAACAGACATAGAACATAGAACATAGACATAGAATAGACATAGACATAGACATAGAACAGTACAGCACAGAACAGGCCCTTCGGCCCTCAATGTTGTGCCGAGCCATGATCACCCTACTCAAACCCACGTATCCACCCTATACCCGTAACCCAACAACCCCCCCCCCCCTTAACCTTACTTTTATTAGGACACTATGGGCAATTTAGCATGGCCAATCCACCTAACCCGCACATCTTTGGACTGTGGGAGGAAACCGGAGCACCCGGAGGAAACCCACGCACACAGGGGGAGGACGTGCAGACTCCACACAGACAGTGACCCAGCCGGGAATCGAACCTGGGACCCTGGAGCTGTGAAGCATTTATGCTAACCACCATGCTACCCTGCTGCCCTTTGAGGCTTTTGTGTTTAAGCATCAACACTTTTCTTGGTAGGCTTTAACCTTGTACACATCCATGTATGGTCTTGCATGGAGCTATTCCATGCTGCTTACTGAATTCAGTTCTAAATTGTTCTCTGACCATGAGCGCAATTTTCCCACCACATTGTGCCCTGCACCAATCCTGTTGCACTGGGTGAATAGTGGGAGAGGCCAAACTTTAGGTTCACGCTGGGCCTGAACCATTTTTTTACTCACCCGGCCCACTCCCAATGGTGAGATCCGGATCTTGTCCAAAATGGCAAGAAGCCGACTTTGCAATCATTCTAATATCATTGGCGAGAATGAAGTTGAATGCAGCGACTTCCCAGGAGTCATCTGATTCCCCAGCAAGAAGTCACATGGATGTCGTTTAGTACTCCTCTACAAAAGTGGGAATGCAGCCTAAAGGCAAATGAGCTGTTGACTCAGTGCTCGGGGGAGGGGGGGGGGGGTGAAACGACACCCCTTAGGGGGGGTTGTTCGGGGCGGCTGGAGGGGTCCATGTCGGGGGTCACCCCTGGGCTGCGGGGGAGGGGCTTTGCATGTGTGAGGCATTCGAGCAATGAGAGCGGAAACAGGAAAATAAACGAGCGAGAGAAGGAGTGAGACTGAGAGCGGAAACGGGGAGATAAACGAGCGAGAGAAGTGAGACTGAGAGCGGAAACGGGGAGATAAATGAGGGAGAGAAAGAGCGAGACTGAAAGTAGTAATGGGAAGATAATAATAATCTTTATTGTCACAAGTAGGCTTACATTAACACTGCAATGAAGTTACTGTGAAAAGCCCCTAGTCGCCACATTCCGGCACCTGTTCGGGTCACAGAGGGAGAATTCAGAATGTCCAATCCACCTAACAGCACGTCTTGTGGAAGGAAACCGGAGCACCCGGAGGAAACCCACGCAGACACGGGGCAAACGTGCAGACTCCGCACAGACAGTGACCCAAGCCGGTAATCGAACCTGGGACCCTGGCGCTGTGAAGCCACTGTGCTAACCACAGCGCCAACATGGAGCTTCCATTAGTGTTAGATAAACGAGTGAGAGAGAGAGCGGGTGAAACTGAGAGAGGAAACAGGGAGAATAACAAGTAGGAGAAACAGCGAGACAGAGAGCGGAACAGGGTGATAATCGAGCGAAAGGGAGAGAGTGAGACTGAGAGTAGCAAAGGGGAGATAAACGAGTGAGAAAAAGAGCGAGACTGAGACCGGAAACGGGGAGATAAACGAGCGAGCGAGAGAGTGAGACTGAGAGTAGAAACAGGGAGATAAACGAGCGAGAGAAAGAGCGAGACTGAGAGTGAAAAGAAAGAACAAAGAACAGTACAGCACAGGAACAGGCCCTTCGGCCCTCCAAGCCTGCGCCGACCATGCTGCCCGTCTAAACTAAAATCTTCTACACTTCCGGGGTCCGTATCCCTCTATTCCCATCCTATTCATGTATTTGTCAACATGCCCCTTAAACGTCACTATCGTCCCGGCTTCCACCCCCTCCTCCGGCAGCGAGTTCCAGGCACCCACTACCCTCTGTGTAAAAAACTTGCCTCGTACATCTCCTCTAAACCTTGTCCCTCGTACCTTAAACCTATGCTCCCTAGTAATTGACCCCTGTACCCTGGGAAAAAGTCTCTGACTATCCACTCTGTCTATGCCCCTCATAATTTTGTAGACCTATATCAGGTCGCCCCTCAACCTCTGATGTTCCAGTGAGAACAAACCGAGTTTCTTCAACCTCTCCTCATAGCTAATGCCCTCCATACCAGGCAACATCCTGGTAAATCTCTTCTGCACCCTCTCTAAAGCCTCCACCTCCTTCTGGTAGTGTGGCGACCAGAATTGAACACTGTACTCCAAGTGCGGCCTAACTAAGGTTTTATACAGCTGCAAAATGGCTTGCCAATTCTTGCACTCAATGCCACGGCCAATGAAGGCAAGCATGCCGTACACCTTCCTGACTATCTTCTCCACCTGTGTTGCCCCTTTCAGTGACCTGTGGACCTGTACACCTAAATCTCTCTGACTTTCAATACTCTTGAGGGTTCTACCATTCACTGTATATTCCCTACCTGCATTAGACCTTCCAAAATGCATTACCTCCCATTTGTCTGGATTAAACTCCATCTGCAATCTCTCCGCCCAAGTCTCCAAACGATCTAAATCCTGCTGTATCCTCTGACAGTCCTCATCGCTATCCTCAGTTCCACCAACCTTTGTGTCGTCTGCAAACTTACTAATCAGACCAGTTACATTTTCCTCCAAATCATTTATATATACTACAAACAGCAAAGGTCCCAGCACTGATCCCTGTGGAACACCCCTAGTCACAGCCCTCCAATTAGAAAAGCACCCTTCCATTGCTACTCTCTGCCTTCTATGACCTAGCCAGTTCTGTAGTTCTGTATCCACCTTGCCAGCTCACCCTTGATCCCGTGTGACTTCACCTTTTGACCATGCTAAATTGTCCTTTAGGTTAGAAGTGGTTATTGGGTTACGGGGATAGGGTGGAAGTGAGGGCTTAAAGTGGTGCAGACTCGATGGGCCGAATGGCCTCCTTCTGCACTATACGTTCTATACTCTAACAGCATGTCTTTCGGGACTTGTGGGAGGAAACCCGAGCATACACCAAACAAAGGTGTTGTTTCAATACGATTTATTGAACTTCTATAACAATGCACACAGCTGGCTGTGGGTTGACTCTCTACTATTCTAAGTAAACTAACTCTAACTATCTGGACCAGGCTAGCTCTGATCCACGAGTAGAAGGTGTTGAATGATTTGTACACCCTGACTGTCACTACAGTTGTCACCAGTGGAAAGAGGCGGAGTGCTGATGCCTCGTGTGTTTTATAGTTGGAAGCCCCCCTCTGGTGTTCTGTCTGGTGATTGGTCGTGTTCTGTTCTGTATGTTGATTGGCTCACCTGGGTGTCTGTCACTGCCTGCTTTTACCTCATGATGTGCATGGGTGCGTTTTATGACAGGGTGTACTCGTTTTTCTCAGCAGTCCATGAGGTATACTCGCAGATTGACTTTTCGTGGTGGGGAAGGCTTTCCTGGCTGGGGTCAAGGGGTCGGAATACTTGGCAATTGCAGTGTCAGGTCATGCTCCGCATTGGGTGGATATGGTGCTGGAGAAGGGGGTAGCGCAGAGGCCAGGGTGAAAATTAGATGTGGGACTTTTGGAGAACCAAGGTATCTGTGACAAAATTGAGAAGGTAATTGAGGAATATGTATGTTTCAACTGTACGGGTGAGGTGTCGAAGGCAGTTGTCTGGGAGGCTCTAAAGGCGGTGGTGAGGGTTGAGGTGATTTTATTTAAGACCAGGGTGGACAAAGAGGAGAGGTTGGAGTGGCAGAGGGTAATGGATGAGATGTTGGAGGTAGATAGGAGTTATGCAGAAGATGGGGACCCTGCAAAACTGGAAAAGAGGAAGGAACAACAGGCGAGCTTCAACCGACTGTCCACTAGGAAGGCGGTGCGCCAACTGAGACGAGCAAGGGGTGCAGTTTACGAACATGGAGATAAGGCAGGGCGTATGTTAGCAGGTCAGCTCCGGAGGAAAGCAACGGCAAGGGAAATTGTTCAGGTGAGGGATAGGGCAGGGAAATTGGTGGTAGCTCCGGATCTGATTAACAAGGTTTTCGAGGCATTTTATGAGAGGGAGTCCAGGTCAGAGCCACCTGGGAGACCGGGAGATGCAGGAATTTCGAGATGGGTTGGACTACCCGAGGTTGGGGACAGGGCTACATTAGAAGGAGCAATACTGGAGCAGGTGACAAGGGATGCGATTGGGAGGATGCAGTCGGGGAAGGTGGCAGGGCCGGATGGGTTTCCGGTGGAATATTATAAAAATTCAAGGATAAGCTGGCAGCCCTGATGGTGGGGATGTTTGAAGAGACGATAGGAAAGGGGGTGCTGCCACAAACTTTGGGACAGGCATCGATTTCCCTGTTGCTAAAAAAAGATAAGGATCCGACAGAGTGTGGTTCGAAGAGGCCAATATCACTTCTGAATGTGGATGCAAAAGTATTGGCGAAGGTACTGGCGGGTAGGCTGGAGAAATACCTCCCGAAGGTGATAGGTGAAGAACAGGCGGGGTTCATGAGAGGGAGGCAGCTCTTTTCAAACGTTAGGAGGGTATTGAACGTCGTTATGGCAACGGCAGAGGGGAAGGAAACAGAGGTGGTTGTGACATTGGACGTTGAGAAGGCGTTTGACCGGGTAGAATGGGGGTACTTGATGGCAGTTCTGGAGCGGTTTGGGATTAGACCAAGATTTGTGAACTGGGTAAAGCTATTATATAAGGAGCCGAGGGCGAGTGTCCTCACAAACAACATCAGCTCGAGATACTTTTCTCTCCACCATGGGACGAGGCAGGGATGTCCTATGTCCCCCCTGCTGTTTGCATTCGCGATTGAGGTGTTGGCCATCGCATTAAGAATTTCGGGAGCATGGAAAGGAATAGTGCGAGGGGGGGGGGGGGGGGGGGGGGGGGGGGGGGCAATAGAGCATAGGGTGTTCTTGTATGCCGATGACTTGCTGTTATACGTGTCGGAACTGAGTGTGTCGATAGGGGGCATATTGGAGCTGCTTCGAGTGTTTGGGTCTTTCTCGGGGTACAAACTAGATCTAGACAAGAGTGAGTATTTTGTGGTGTCTCGGCCGGGGGTGGGGGCAGGGGTGGGGGGGGCTGCCATCCCGCAGGGCAGGGACTCACTTTAGGTACCTGGGGGTGCAGGATGCCCGGGAGTTGGGGGTGGGGGGGCTCCACAGGTACAACATTTCTAGTTTGGTGGGGATAGTGAAAGCTGATCTGGCAAGGTGGGATGGTCTCCCTCTGTCACTGGCGGGTTGGGTACAGGCGGTTAAAATGAATGTGTTGCCGCGATTTGTGTTTATTTTTCAATGCCTGCCGATTTTCCTGCCAAAGGCTTTTTTCAGAGAGATTGAGGGAAGGATTACTTCGTTCATATGGGGAGGGAAGGTGGCCAGAGTTAGAAAGGTGCTGCTGCAGAGGGAAGGCAGGCAGGGGGTTTGGGTCTCCTGAACCTGATGTACTACTACTGGGTGGCGAATGTGGAGAAGGTGCGGAGCTGGGTCAGATGGGTTGATTCCCAGTGGGTCAGAATGGAGGAGAGTTTGTGCAGGGAGTCGGGATTGAAAGCACCAGCAACAGCCCCGCTCCCGATAGCTCCGGGGAAATACTCAGGGAGTCCGGTAATAATAGCTTCATTGAGAATCTGGAGGCAGTTTCGCCAACACTTCAAGTTGGGGGCAGGGTCAAGGGAAATACCAATTCAGGGGAACCACAGATTTGAGCCAGGGAAGTGGGATGGAAGTTTTCGGAAATGGGAAGAGAAGGGGATTAAGACGCTAAAAGATTTGTTTCTTCGGGGTCGGTTTGCAGGACTGAAGGAGCTGGAAGCGAAGTATGGGCTGGAGCAGGGGGAAATGTTTAGATACATGCAGGTTCGAGATTTCACCAGAAAGGAGATACAGAGCTTCCCGGTGGAGCCGGCCTCCACGTTGCTGGAGGAGGTGCTGACGACAGGTGGACTGGAGAAGGGAGTAGTGTCAGTAGTTTACGGAGCTATTTTGGAAGAGGAGAAGGCACCACTGGAAGGGATCAAAGCGAAGTGGGAGGAAGAGTTAGGAGAGGATATGCAGGAGGGGTTCTGGTGTGAGGTGCTCCGGAGAGTGAATGCCTCCACCTCGTGCGCGAGGTTGGGGCTGATACAGCTGAAGGGGGTATGCAGAGCGCACCTCACGAGGGCGAGGATGAGCCGATTCTTTGAAGGAGTAGACGATGTGAGTGAACGTTGCCGGGGTGGGGGGGGGCTAATCGCGTTCATATGTTTTGGCCCTGTCCAAAGCTAGAGGATTGCTATGTCATTTGAGCGTACCTTTAAGAAATGGGTGTTTACTACTGCAGTGATGTCAGAGAGTGGGTGGAGCTGGACTGTCTGTCAGCATTTTACTTTCGTTTTAGGCTGTTTGCTGCAGGGTGTGTTTTACTTTCGTTTTCAGTGTTGGAGCTGAAGCCAGACAGAGCAGGTGTACTGCTGTTCTCTCTGCCATCAAAAGACTATCTTGTGATCATTTGGTGAATTCAGAATTATAAATGTTTTCAGTAGTGACTTTAACCTGATGTGCTTCTGTTAAAGGCTTTGTTTTTAAGTCGTATGGATGTCAAGTTGTATGGATGTTAAAAGGAAAGTTTATTCTTTGGGGGTTGTATTTGAATTGATGGTTGCTAAGAAGTTCACTGTATGTTTTAAAAAGGTTAACTTGAGTTCATAGAATAAACATTGTTTTGCTTTAAAAAATACTTTTCCATTTCTGCTGTACCACACCTGTAGAGTGGGCCGTGTGCTCCCCATAACCACAATCTATTAAACATTGTGGGTCAGGTGAACTCCATGATACACTTTGGGGTTCTCTAAACCCTGGCCCATAACAAATTGGGGGCTCGTCCGGGATAAAAGTCTATCTATTGGATTGGCTTAGTGAACTTAAAGACAGTGAGGGGTGAGCATATTGTGGTTGCTTTTCAGGTGTGGTATTTAATTTAAGTAGAGAGTGTGTTGTGAACAATTGCTCTTTCAGGGGCTCTGACTTTTTGGGGGTGGAGACGGTCACACGCAGTACCTTACAGACAGAGACTAAAAGCAGACTGTTAGATTTGGCAAAAACATTGCAGTTAACATTAGCTGACAAAATGCAAAAAGGTGAGGTTATTATGGCGGTGGCTAAGCATTTAAAATTGCCTGAGATACAGTCTGACTCATTAGAAATGGCAAAGATCCAGTTGCAGATTAAGCAACTTGAACATGAAAAAGAATTAAAGCAGCTTGAATATGCAATGAAAGAAAAAGAAAGAGAGAGTGAGATACAGATAAGGGGAAAAGAAAAGGAGAGAGAAGAAAGAAACAAAGAAAGAATAGCCCTAGCAGAACAAAAAGGAAGAGATAGAGAGGAATGGGAAAAAGAGAGAGTTTGAACTTCAGAAAATGGCTATGAAACATAACAGTCAGTTAAAATTGGCTGTTAAAAAGGGAAATGTACAGTTGGAGGATAGTGATGAGGATAGTGAGAAAGAGCATCATAGTCGAAGGCTTGGTGGGGATCTATTTAAATATGTCCAAGCATTGCCAAGGTTTGATGAGAAGGAGGTAGAAGCCTTTTTCATTTCATTTGAGAAGGTAGCTAAACAAATGAAATGGCCACAGGACATGTGGGTATTACTGATTCAAACCGGGCGGCGTAGCACCAAAGGCTGTTGGCACCAGTTTTGGTGCCATCGGCGGAGCGGGAGCCACTACGCCGCGGGCCTAGTCCCTAAGGGTGCGGAGAATTCCGCACCTTTGGGGAGGCCCGACGCCGGAGTGGTTGGCGCCACTCCGCTACGCCGGGACTCCCCGCCCCGCCGGGTAGGGGAGAATTCCGCCACATATCCCCAGCACCTTCATGTAGTCTGATCTGATGGTGAATAGGACCAAGGATCAGTCAGTCCAGTTCCCAAAAAATATGGCTCTTGCCATGATTTATTTTGAATCCTGACGCCAGTTCAAACTGGTCAGATGCTCATCACTCCGTGCACCAAGTGTGGATCGGAGTCGAATACAGCAAAGACATCCATATACAGGGAGGAAGGCTTTGTCCTGCACGCCACTCTTATGTTCACATCCTACCTGATTTACTCGGCAAAAGGTTCGATGCAATACACAAACGTGACAGGGGAGAAAGGGCAACCATGCCTGACTCCAGGTTTCATCGGGATCAATCATTGATTGAGTCTGCCCCACTGATGTTTGTATTGAGCAGCTGGATCCAATTGTGGATTCCTTCCTCAAACCCCATTTTGGAGATCACATCCATCATGTCGGTCTGCAATATTCTGTCGAAGGCCTTCTCCTGGTATATGCTGATGTGTCCACCACACTGTCCTGCATGTCGGTGATTGTATGACAATTTGTGTCCTTTACAGAAGTTGTGCTGGTGTTCAGAATCCATCTCTGTGATGCACTCATTGTAAAATATCCACTTCTCTCTTCTCTTTTTGACCAGCTCCCATTTGATGTTATTTTGTGTTTCCACATTTTAACGTGTGTGAATAGACAAGTCGAAGATGCAGGCCCCATTGAGACTATTGACCAAGGAGATGAGAAGAAAATATCTGAGGCAAAGATCGCAACGTTTGTAAAGGCTCTGTGTACTTGGTCTGGTGTTCAATATCTGGTCAAACCAGTTGTGCTACATTCATGGATCAATATTTGGCTAGCTAAAGTTTCAATTCTCTCTGGTTGTGCCCACCCTTTTTCAGAGAAAGTCAGGATTATATGACAACCTATTAGTCTTTGCAGTCTAGATGAACACCTATTTGTTATTCTTAAACACAATTAAAATTATTGCTATAATATAGGGGAATAACCTAATTATGGATATGACTGGAAACCTGACCTGGAAAAAGTTAGAGAAACTTTTTTACTCAGAGTGGTTAGGGTTTGATATGCGCTATCTGAGAGTACTGAGAGGCAAGTTCAATCGAAACATTCAAGAGAATTAAATTATCATTTCAATGTGCAGGGTTGCAGTGGGAAGGCAGAAGGATATCATGAGGTGAAATACTAATTTGGAGAGCCGATGCTAACACAGGGGACCAAATTACCTCCTTCTGCACGATAACAATTCCGTGATTTGGTGATCCTATTGGTGTTCCCAGTTTCCTGTTGCTTCCTTTTTTTATAAAACAATGTTTTATTCAAATGTTTTCCATGTTATACTGTTATGGGCCAGGGTTTAGAGAACCCCAAAGTGAATCATGGAGTTCACCTGACCCACAACTTTTACTAGATTGTGGTATGGGGAGCACACGGCCCACTCTACAGGTGTGATACAGCAGAAATGGAAAAGTATTTTTCAAAGCAAAACGAGGTTTATTCTATGAACTCAAGTTAACCTTTTTAAAACATACAGTGAACATAAAGGGCAGCACGGTAGCATTGTGGATAGCACAATTGCTTCACAGCTCCAGGGTCCCAGGTTCGATTCCGGCTTGGGTCACTATCTGTGTGGAGTCTGCACATCCTCCACGTGTGTGCGTGGGTTTCCTCCGGGTGCTCCGGTTTCCTCCCACAGTCCAAAGATGTGCAGGTTAGGTGGATTGGCCATGATAAATTGCCCTTAGTGTCCAAAATTGCCCTTAGTCTTGGGTGGGGTTACTGGGTTATGGGGATAGGGTGAAGGTGTTGACCTTGGGTAGGGTGCTCTTTCCAAGAGCCGGTGCAGACTCGATGGGCCGAATGGCCTCCTTCTGCTCTGTAAATTCTATGAAAACATCTTAGCAACCATTAATTCAAATACAACCCTCAAAGAATACAACACTGAGTAATCCTTTAAGCTTTCTCTTTAACATCCATAAGACTTAAAACGCCTTTTACCAGAAGCACATCCGGTTAAAGTCGCTACTCTTATTAGTTTTAAATCACCAGGATTGATTTACAGTCTTTAGATTACAGAGAGACTCTAATACAACTTCTGGCTGTGACTGCAGCTATCCAGCTCTGAAAACGAAACTAAAACACAGCCTGCGGCAAACAGCCTAAAACAAAAGTAAAAAGCTGACAGACGGCCCAGCTCCACCCACTCTCTGATATCACTGCATAGTAAACACCCATTTCTTAAAGGTACATTTCTTAAGCACCCATTTCTTAAAGGTACATTTCTTAAGCACCCATTTCTTAAAGGTACTCTCACATGACAATACAGAACACCAAAACAAGATAACACCCCCAATCACAACATCGCCCTTCCCCCCACACCCTGCACTGGAAAAAACAAAGAAGAACCAACCCCCCAACACTTGTCCTCCATTCCTGCAAGTCGACTCATTCTAGGCCTAGTCAAATGAGCCATATACACTATCTTAGGCTGTATTAAGTCAAGTCTCGCCAACGCGGACGTAGCGTGTGTCATGATATGCAGACATGCAGATAATGATATACAGACAGGCACAGACAGGCAGCTAATGAACACAGAGAACAGGACATGACCAATGAGCAGGCAGGACACTCAGGGGTGGTATCTCACTATAAAAGGCACGAGGCACTAACACTCCGCCTCTTTCCACCGATGAACATCTACAGAGTGAGTCAGGGTGTATGTACAGTATCACACCTCCAGCACGTGGCTAAGAGCTAGTCTGGTTCAGTCAGACAGAGTAACCACACTTAGGTTAGCAGAGAGTCGAACACATAGAGGACTGTGCTAACTGTGCTACTGGTTCAATAAATCAGATTGAACTAACTTCAAGGTCTGGAGTATCTTTTGGTTAACGCTGAATCCAGTTGCAGCCTGTGTTATCCCAGAGTACATAACACGACATTCTACCAGGAGACTGCTTAATCTAGATGATTTACCTCAGTCCGGTCCGTGACGACCAGCGAATGTATCCTAGCACCATGGAGAAGATTCAGGCTCCTCACCAGCTCAGGACCTCCGGCAATCTAAGTGCCAACTGGCGGACATTCAAGCAAAAGTTTCTGCTGTACATCGAAGCTTCAGACCTCGTGGGTGCGTCTGATGCAAGGAAGATTGTGCTTCTCCTCTCAACAGCGGGTGATCAAGCCATCAAACTCTTCAACTCTTTTCACTTCACCGAAGGTCAGGACAAGACAAAGTTTCAGACCTCCTAGATAAGTTTGACAGTCACTGTGAAGTGGACCCCAATGAAATCTTCGATATTCAAACAGCGTCTACAAGGTAAAGGTGAATCTTTCAACTCCTTCTTAACTAACCTCTGCCTGCTAGCGCTGTCCTGCAACTTTGGTGATATTGCTGACTCCATGATCAGAGACCAAATCGTTTTTGGAGTTCACTTTGATCCTCTGAGAGAGCAGCTATTGAAAATCAAGCATATGACTGCCAGTCGCGATTGAAACATGCACAAGTGGAATCTCTTGTTAAGAGGAAGAAGGAGGCCTATGTGAAGATGAGGCGTGAAGTTTCAGTTGGGGCGCTTGAAGGATCTAAAGAGAGAGCTGAGACGAGCAAGGAGGGGACATGAGAAGTCTTTGGCAGGTAGGATCAAGGAAAACCCAAAAGCTTTCTATAGGTATGTCAGGAATAAAAGAATGACTAGGGTAAGAGTAGGGCCAGTCAAGGACAGTGGTGGGAAGTTGTGTGTGGAGGCTGAGGAGATAAGCGAGATACTAAATGAATACTTTTCGTCAGTATTCACTCAAGAAAAAGATAATATTGAGGAGGAGAATGCTGAGACCCAGGCTATTAGAATAGATGGCATTGAGGTGTGTAGGGAAGAAGTGTTGGCAATTCTGGACAAGGTGAAAATAGATAAGTCCCCGGGGCCGGATGGGATTTATCCTAGGATTCTCTGGGAAGCCAGGGAAGAGATTGCTGAGCCTTTGGCTTTGATTTTTAGGTCATCATTGGCTACAGGAATAGTGCCAGAGGACTGGAGGATAGCAAATGTGGTCCCTTTGTTCAAGAAGGGGAGTAGAGATAACCCCGGTAACTATAGGCCGGTGAGCCTAACGTCTGTGGTGGGTAAAGTCTTGGAGAGGATTATAAAAGATACGATTTATAATCATCTAGATAGGAATAATATGATTAGGGATAGTCAGCATGGTTTTGTGAAGGGTAGGTCATGCCTCACAAACCTTATCGAGTTCTTTGAGAAGGTGACTGAACAGGTAGACGAGGGTAGAGCAGTTGATGTGGTGTATATGGATTTCAGTAAAGCATTTGATAAGGTTCCCCACGGTCGGCTATTGCAGAAAATACGGAGGCTGGGGATTGAGGGTGATTTAGAGATGTGGATCAGAAATTGGCTAGTTGAAAGAAGACAGAGAGTGGTAGTTGATGGGAAATGTTCAGAATGGAGTTCAGTTACGAGTGGCGTACCACAAGGATCTGTTCTGGGGCCGTTGCTGTTTGTCATTTTTATAAATGACCTAGAGGAGGGCGCAGAAGGATGGGTGAGTAAATTTGCAGACGACACTAAAGTCGGTGGAGTTGTAGACAGTGCGGAAGGATGTTGCAGGTTACAGAGGGACATAGATAAGCTGCAGAGCTGGGCTGAGAGGTGGCAAATGGAGTTTAATGTGGAGAAGTGTGAGGTGATTCACTTTGGAAAGAATAACAGGAATGCGGAATATTTGGCTAATGGTAAAATTCTTGGTAGTGTGGATGAGCAGAGGGATCTCGGTGTCCATGTACATAGATCCCTGAAAGTTGCCACCCAGGTTGATAGGGTTGTGAAGAAGGCCTATGGTGTGTTGGCCTTTATTGGTAGAGGGATTGAGTTCCGGAGCCATGAGGTCATGATGCAGCTGTACCAAACTCTGGTACGGCCGCATTTGGAGTATTGCGTACAGTTCTGGTCGCCTCATTATAGGAAGGACGTGGAAGCTTTGGAACGGGTGCAGAGGAGATTTACCAGGATGTTGCCTGGTATGGAGGGAAAATCTTATGAGGAAAGGCTGATGGACTTGAGGTTGTTTTCGTTAGAGAGAAGAAGGTTAAGAGGTGACTTAATAGAGGCATACAAAATGATCAGAGGGTTAGATAGGGTGGACAGCGAGAGCCTTCTCCCGCGGATGGAGGTGGCTAGCACGAGGGGACATAGCCTTAAATTGAGGGGTAATAGATATAGGACAGAGGTCAGAGGTGGGTTTTTTACGCAAAGAGTGGTGAGGCCGTGGAATGCCCTACCTGCAACAGTAGTGAACTCGCCAACATTGAGGGCATTTAAAAATTTATTGGATAAGCATATGGATGATAAGGGCATAGTGTAGGTTAGATGGCCGTTAGTTTTTTTTTTCCATGTCGGTGCAACATCGAGGGCCGAAGGGCCTGTACTGCGCTGTATCGTTCTATGTTCTATGTTAATGCATGAGCATGCAAATAAACGGTATTCCACTTCCGGTGGCGCCCTCGAGGAGTCAGGTCGCAGATCGGATCGCTCCCGCCCGCGATGGGTAAACGGACCTTTGTTAACGGACTTTTTTGGGACCTGGCGGCCTGAATCGGTGGAGGAGACCATAAGACCATAAGACCATAAGACATAGGAGCGGAAGTAAGGCCATTCGGCCCATCGAGTCCACTCCACCATTCAATCATGGTTGATTAATCATGAGACGATAGGGAAGAGGTTTCCTTTCCGGGGTATGGGCAGCTGGACTAGAAGTGGTCGAGTGGAGCGGCAAGGATCGAAGCGGGAGCAGCGGGGACCCCAGGCCGGACGGCCAAGCATGGCGGACGGCGGGGACCGGGGAGCGGAGGCTCACTGGCCAAGGGAGGAACAGATGGAGTTCTTCAGGAACTGCTTCGCCGAGCTGGGGAGGGACACGCTGGACCCGATGAGAGCGGTGATGGACCGAATGGCTGAGACACAGGCGGCCCAAGGGAAGGCGCTCAGGGAGGTCGAGGCGAAGTTCTCCAGCCAGGCAGGCACGGTAACGGAGCTGGAGCACGAGGTGGAGGAGCTGAACGCCCGTCAGAGGAGGATGCAGGAGCAGCTTGAAGAGCTGGGGAACAGAGCCAGGAGGCAGAATTTAAGGATCATTGGCCTCCCCGAGGGCTGCGAGGGGTCGGATGTGGGCGCATATGTGACGGGTATGCTCGAAATGCTAATGGGACCGGAGGCTTTCACTCGACCCCTGGAGTTGGATGGGGCACATAGAGCCCCCGAAAGGAAGCCCAGGACAGGCGACTGACCGAGGGCCTTGGTGGTCCGCTTTCACCGGCTTGCTGACAGGGAACGTGTGCTGCGATGGGCCAGGGCGGAGAGGAGCAGCAGGTGGGAGAACTGCGAGGTGCACATTTACCAGGACTTGGGAACGGAGCTGGCCAAGAGGCGTGCAGGATTCATCAAGGTAAAGGCAGCCCTCTACAAAAAGGTGAGGTTTGGAATGCTGTATCCTGCAAAGTTTGAGGAACTCCACTACTACTTTGAGACACCAGAACAGGTTTGGACTTTTATTAAAGATAAGAAATTGGACTTGAACTAATGGGCACTTAGTTCTTTCAGTGCTGTACAGTGGCGGCGGTCTGTTAACCTAATTTTCTCTGACTAGATGTGGACTTTTAATAAAAGAAGAAGCTGGACTGGAACTAAAGGTTATGTTGCAATTGTATAAGGTGTTAGTGCGGCCACACCTGGAGTATTGTGTTCAGTTTTGGTCTCCTTACTTGAGAAAGGACGTACTGGCGCTGGAGGGTGTGCAGAGGAGATTCACTAGGTTAATCCCAGAGCTGATGGGGTTGGATTATGAGGAGAGGTTGAGTAGACTGGGACTGTACTCGTTGGAATTTAGAAGGATGAGGGGGGATCTTATAGAAACATTTAAAATTATGAAGGGAATAGATAGGATAGATGCGGGCAGGTTGTTTCCACTGGCGGGTGACAGCAGAACTAGGGGACATAGCCTCAAAATAAGGGGAAGTAGATTTAGGAGTGAGTTTAGGAGGAACTTCTTCACCCAAAGGGTTGTGAATCTATGGAATTCCTTGCCCAGTGAAGCAGTTGAAGCTCCTTCATTAAATGTTTTTAAGATAAAGATAGATAGTTTTTTGAAGAATAAAGGGATTAAGGGTTATGGTGTTCGGGCCGGAAAGTGGAGCTGAGTCCACAAAAGATCAGCCATGATCTAATTGAATGGCGGAGCAGGCTCGAGGGGTCAGATGGCCGACTCCTGCTCCTAGTTCTTATGTTCTTATGTTCTTAAAGGACTCTGGGCTCTCAGAGTTTTTGTGTGGCGGCGGTTTGTTAAATTATCCTGTACTGTAATGTTTTATCCAAGATTGTTTTCAGCCTGGGCAGAGAGTGGGGGCTGGAGGGCGCACTGTTTAGGGTGTTTTGGGGGGATTGCAGCAAGGGAGGCGGGGGGGGGGCAAAAGAGAGGGGGCCTGCAAAGGGGACCCTGCACTTGGTACCTTTTGGCGGGAGATCGGGGCCTTTGATAGGGGGATGGGCTAGGGGCTGGTTAAGGGACGTGAAAGGGCACGGTGGGATACAATTAGGTTAATGGGGCCTTGGTGTGGGGGGAGGGCCCGAGCGCTCGGACGGGAGACAGACAGGCGCCAAGGGCAGGGGTCAGCGCAGCTAGCGTAGGTCAGGGGGCACCAGGGAGAGTCGGAGGCGGGGCGGGCTAGGGCCAAGCGCAGGGCTGACCTGGCAGGTCAGGCCTCAGGGGGTAGGGGAGGCCGGGGGGTTAGGGCCATGTTAGTTTAGTTGAACACGTGTGGCATGGGCAAACAGAGCTGGCAGGGGAAGTGCCTTATTAACATGTTTATTCTTTCCCACTGTTCGTTTTCACTATGTTAAGGCTCTTTGCACAGGGCCATTTTTCTCTCTGTAACTGTTACAAATTTGTGTTAAATAAAAAACTTAATAAAAAATAAATAAAAAAATAAAAAAACCGTTATTCCCAATACAAATTGGCTGAAAATGAGAAACTTGCCACCCACGAGGCAGAGAGTGTGCAGGTCATCGCCCGGATGCAGCGCCTCAGCATTGATGAAAGCGGCCATTTCGCTTTTCCCAGGGCCCCACGCATGCACGATGCGAACGGGATAACGAAGCGGCCGACACCCGTAATGCGCATGTGCGACGACGCGCGGAGCGTCAGGACGTCGACGTCATGACATGCTCGAACTGCGGCAACGCCCACTTATAGAAACATTGCCCTGCAAGAGGCAGGCGATGTTTAAACTGCAGGAAGCCTGGATACTATGCAGCCTTGTGCAGGTCTGCACCACCAGTTAGGGGCCAGCGCTCCCAATTCCGATGACGGCGCGTTCAGAGTGTGCAACAACGATGACAGGATTCTGATCCTGGCAGCACAACGGATCCAGAGGCAGACTGCCTGGACTCCGCCTACTGTGTGGGCATCATTACCAAATGTGAATATGGCACATCCAACTCATCACAAATTCAGTCCATCCTCGCTGTGGATTCTGCGGACGAATGGTGGCAGAGATGCAGGTCAACCACTGCTCCATCCAGTTTAAGCTGGGCACAGGGGCTTCTGCCAACCTCCTCTCACAGGCAGATTTCAAACACATCAAGAAGCCCCCCAAGGTCCTTCCAGCAGCCTGCCAGCTCCTGGACTATAACGGAAATGCCATCACGGCACTGGGATCCTGCCATCTACTCGTCTCCAACTAGAGCACCCATGCACGGTTACGATTTGAAATTGTCAAGCCAGACAGGGCATCCCTACTTGGCGCGCCTGCCTGCAAGCAGCTGAACCTCGTGAAGCGGGTTTACACAACGACATCCTCCAATATGGATCTTCAGGCCGGCATTGACGACATCCTCACTCAGTATCCGGATGTGTTTGACGGGATGGGCACGCTGCCGTATCGATACAAGATTCTGCTACGACCTGATGCCAAGCCAGTGGTTCACGCACCACGCCGGGTCCCGGCTCCGCTGAGGGAGCACCTGAAGGAACAGCTCAAGGATCTTCAGCAACAGGGCATCATTTCCAAGGTAACTGCACCGACTGACTGGGTCAGCTCGATGGTATGTGTTAGAAAGCCTTCGGGAGACCTCTGCGTCTGCATTGATCCCAAGGATCTCAATAAGAATATAATGTGTGAACATTACCCCATCCCGAAGCGGGAGGAACTCGCCAGTCAGATGGCACACGCACGTTTTTCACCAAGTTAGATGTGTCACGTGGATTTTGGCAAATCCAGCTGGATGAGTCCAGCAGAAGGCCCTGCACCTTCAACATACCGTTTGGCAGGTACTGCTATAACCGCATGCCGTTTGGCACTGTCTCGGCATCGGAGATCTTCCATCGCATCATGGAGCAGATGATGGGGAGCATTGAAGGGGTTCGTGTGTACGTGGATGACATCATCATGTGGTCCACGACCCCTGAGGAGCATGTTTCCCGTCTCCAGCAGGTATTCCGCCGTGTCCATGCCAGTGGCCTGAAGCTGAACAGGTCCAAATGTTGCTTTGGCATGTCGACACTCAAGTTCCGAGGTAACCAGATCTCTCAGCAGGGCATGCGCCCGGACACAGACAAGGTCAAGGCCATCAAAGCCATGAAGGTCCCTGAAGACAAGAAGGCGGTGTTGCGCTTCCTGGGCATGGTCAATTTTCTGGGCAAGTTCATCCTAAACATGGCCTCACACACCATGGCCCTACGAAACCTGGTGAAAAAGTCCACTGCCTTTGAGTGGAAGGCAGCCCATCAGGCAGAGTGGTTGGAGCTGAAAGCCAAGCTCACCACTGCACCCGTCCTGGCATTTTTCGACCCAGACAGGGAGACGAAGATCTCGACAGATGCGAGCCAGGATGGCATCGGTACGGTGCTGCTTCAACGCGATGACACTTCATCCTGGGCACCGGTAGCCTACGCATCGAGGGCTATACCGCCCACCGAAACAAGGTATGCACAAATAGAGAAGGAATGCCTGGGTCTTCTCACTGGCATTCTCAAGTTTCACGACTATGTCTACGGCCTGCAGTCATTCACTGTCGAGACGGATCATAGGCCTCTGGTCCACATTATCCACAAGGACCTGAAAGACATGACACCCCGGTTTCAGCGCATCCTCCTCAAACTCAGAAGGTACGGCTTTGACTTAGTGTACACGCCTGGCAAGGAGCTCATCATCGCCGATACATTGTCCCCCTCCATCATCGCTGATACATTGTCCCGCTCCATCATCGCCGATACATTGTCCCGCTCCATCATCGCTGATACATTGTCCCGCACCATCATCGCAGATACATTGTCCCCCTCCATCATCGCTGATACATTGTCCCACTCCATCATCGCCGATACATTGTCCCGCTCCATCATCGCTGATACATTGTCCCGCACCATCATCGCAGATACATTGTCCCCCTCCATCATCGCTGATACATTGTCCCACTCCATCATCGCTGATGCATTGTCCCGCTCCATCATCGCTGATACATTGTCCCGCTCCATCATCGCTGATGCATTGTCTCGCTCCATCATCGCTGATGCATTGTCCCGCTCCATCATCGCTGATACATTGTCCCGCTCCATCATCGCTGATGCATTGTCCCGCTCCATCATCGCTGATACATTGTCCCGCTCCATAATCGCTGATACATTGTCCCCCTCCATCATCGCTGATACATTGTCCCACTCCATCATCGCTGATACATTGTCCCCCTCCATCATCGCTGATACATTGTCCCGCTCCATCATCGCTGATACATTGTCCCGCTCCATCATCGCCGATACATTGTCCCACTCCATCATCGCCGATACATTGTCCCACTCCATCATCGCCGATACATTGTCCCACTCCATCATCGCTGATGCATTGTCCCGCTCCATCATCGCTGATACATTGTCCCGCTCCATCATCGCCGATACATTGTCCCGCTCCATCATCGCTGATACATTGTCCCGCTCCATCATCGCCGATACATTGTCCCGCTCCATCATCGCTGATACATTGTCCCACTCCATCATTGCCGATACATTGTCCCGCTCCATCATCGCTGATACATTGTCCCACTCCATCATCGCTGATACATTGTCCCGCTCCATCATCGCTGATACATTGTCCCGCTCCATCATCGCCGATACATTGTCCCGCTCCATCATCGCTGATACATTGTCCCGCTCCATCATCGCCGATACATTGTCCCACTCCATCATCGCTGATACATTGTCCCCCTTCCTCACATTGCTTAGTGAACCGCTGGAAATCATCTGGCAGATTGAATCACAGGTGCAGCTGTGTGCTAGCACCCTGCCGACGTCTGATGAGAAGGTGGTTCGTATCCGCGAGGAGAGATGCCAAAGACCCTCTCGTGCAGCGTGTCATGCACCACCTCGCCAATGGCTGGCAGAAAGGGCAGTGCCCTCAATTTTACAATGTGAAGGACGACCTGACGGTGATTGATGGTATCCTCCTCAAGCTGGACCGCATTGTCATTCCACTCAGTCTCCAGAGCTGGGTGCTTCGCCAAATCCATGAGGGACACCTGGCCGTTGAGAAGTGCAGACGCAGAGTCTGGCAGGCTGTCTACTGGCCCAGTATTAGCCAGGACATCACAAACATGGTCCTCAACTGTACGACCTGTCAACGCTTCCAGCCAGCACAGAGCAGGGAGACGCTCCAGCAGCATGAAATCGAGACCTCCCCGTGGTCCAAGGTTGGCATCGACCTCTTTCATGCGAATGGTCGTGACTACGTGTTGATTGTTGACTATTTCTCTGACTACCCTGAAGTCGTGAAGCTCTCAGACCTCATATCTCGGACCGTCATCAAGGCCTGTAAGGAGACGTTTTCCAGGCATGGTATCCCACACTGTCATGAGTGACAATGGCCCGTGCTTCAGCAGCCACGAGAGGTCTATGTTGCCAAGTTATACCATTTCAAACATGTCACTTCCAGCCCACACTATCCTCAGTCCAATGGGAAGGTGGAAAAAGGGGTGCTCATTGTGAAACAGCTCATCTGCAAGGCCGCGGATTCTGCTTCTGACATCTACCTCGTGCTGCTTGCGTATAGGGCGACCCCACTGTCCACTGGCATGTCGCCGGCTCAATTCCTGATGAACAAGGACCTGCGGACGACACTTCCAGCCATACACGTGCCCAACCTGGATCACCTCCCGGTGCTGCAGAAGGTGCAGCAGCTCCGAAACCAGCAATAGCAGGGCTATGATGCTCATGCCACCGTGTTATCCCCGTCAGACACTGTCAGGATCAAGATACCGGATGGTGGCTGGTCTGCTCCAGCTGTCGTTGTTCGACAGGCTGCGCCCCGCTCGTATGTTGTATGTGTGTCTGATGGTTCTGTTGTGCGGCGAAACAGACGGGCACTGCGCAAAGTTGCCTGCCCGCAACTGCTTTCTACTCCGCTTCCGTCCGTTGTTTTGCCACCTCCTGATACCTGATACGGTTTTTCGGTCATAAAACGCCACCGTTCCCACGTCGCCGTCAGTACTTAGTCTCAGAATCGGGGAATCCAGCCTGCGGTAACTTGATGACAGAACGGTAGGTAAAAATGCATTATAAGTTAATCTTTTGTATATATAAAAATAACAAAGTTTAAAATACAGTATGGACTCAAAAACAGGAACAACCAGCTAAACATTGAAATAACAGTACAGAATAGAATTAAAACTAAAAGCAGTTAAAAAGGAACATGCACAGGTAACATCAACAACTAATGACATCATAGCACTTCTTTTTTTTTAAATAATTTTTATTGGAATTTTTTACAGAAAATATCAAATATAACAACAAACAATGAAATGCAACAAAATAACCCATAACAACTGTAACACCCCCCAGACCGTATCAACGCATGTATCATATCCCCCCCCACCCCCCCAACCCCAACAAGAGAACTTAAAAATAAATTTAAATTAAATAAACAAACATAGTCATCGTCCCCCCCCCTTTTCCCTCCCCCTTCTCCCTCCCCCCCACTTTTCCCTCCCCCCTTCTCCCTCCCCCCCCTTTTCCCTCCCCCTTCCCCCCCACCCCCCCCAGGTTGCTGCTGCTACTGTCCCCGTACCTATCGTTGAGCCAGAAAGTCGAGAAAAGGTTGCCACCGCCTAAAGAACCCTTGTACCGACCCTCTCAGGGCGAATTTGACCTTCTCGAGCTTAATGAAACCCGCCATGTCATTGATCCAGGTCTCCACGCTTGGGGGCCTCGCATCCTTCCATTGTAGCAAAATCCTTCGCCGGGCTACTAGGGACGCAAAGGCCAGCACACCGGCCTCTTTCGCCTCCTGCACTCCCGGCTCCACCCCAACCCCAAAAATCGCGAGTCCCCATCCTGGCTTGACCCTGGATCCTACTACCCTCGACACCGTCCTCGCCACCCCCTTCCAGAACTCCTCCAGTGCCGGGCATGCCCAGAACATATGGGCATGGTTCGCTGGACTCCCCGAGCACCTGACACACCTGTCTTCACCCCCAAAGAACCTACTCATCCTCGTCCCAGTCATGTGGTCCCTATGCAGTACCTTGAATTGGATGAGGCTAAGCCACGCACACGAGGAGGAAGAATTAACCCTCTCCAGGGCATCAGCCCATGTCCCGTCCTCGATCTGTTCCCCCAGTTCCCCCTCCCACTTAGTTTTCAGCTCCTCTACTGACGCCTCCTCCGCCTCCTGCATAACATTGTAGATATCAGATATCTTCCCCTCTCCGACTCAGACCCCCAAAAGCACCCTGTCACTCACCCCCTTCGCAGGAAGCGAAGGGAATCCCTCCACCTGCCGTCTAGCAAATGCCTTTACCTGCAGATACCTGAACATGTTTCCCGGGGGAGCCCAAATTTCTCCTCCAACTCCCCCAGGCTCGCAAACCTCCCATCAATAAACAGGTCCCTCAGCTGTCTGATGCCCGCTCTGTGCCAACCCTGAAATCCCCCATTAATGTTCCCCGGGACGAACCTATGGTTCCCCCTTAACGGAGCCTCCATCGAGCCCCCCACTTCTCCCCTGTGTCGCCTCCACTGCCCCCAAATCTTGAGGGTAGCCGCCACTACCGGACTCGTGGTATACCTCGTAGGAGGGAGCGGCCACGGCGCCGTTACCAGGGCCCCCAGGCTTGTATCTCCACAGGACGCCCTCTCCATCCATTTCCATGCTGCCCCCTCCCCCTCCATCACCCACTTGCGCACCATCGACACATTGGCTGCCCAGTAGTACCCCGAGAGATTGGGTAATGCCAGCCCCCCCCCCATCTCTACCCCGCTCCAAGAAAACCCTCTTCACCCTCGGGGTCCCATGCGCCCAAACAAAGCTCATGATGCTGCTGGTCACCCTTCTAAAAAAGGCCCTAGGGATAAAGATGGGCAAACACTGGAAGAGGAACAAGAACCTCGGGAGAACCGTCATTTTGACGGTCTGCACTCTACCCGCCAACGATAGCGGCACCATGTCCCACCTTTTAAATTCCTCCCCCATCTGCTCCACCAGCCTGGTAAAATTAAGCTTATGGAGAGTCCCCCAACTCCTGGCCACCTGCAATCATAGCACTTCTTGATGACATCAACAATGGATTTAAATTAGAAGATGCACAATAATAACACTCTATAACAAATATAAACAACACCTGATTTTGACTGCAGCAAATGTGCCGAGCCTTAAACCAATATTTTCACCTCACTTTGCAACCTGACTAATCTAATTCACATGATACAACCAACAACATTGAATTGAAGCGACGAGCATAGTCACCATCTGTGGTAATCACCACTGATGTATATATTGTACATAGAGGATGTTGTTATAGGTGCTTTACGATAAGGCCCCTGTACTACAGGTACGAGAGTAGATCCCTGCCTGCTGGCTCCGCCCAGTAGGCGGAGTATAAATATGTGTGCTCCCCGTACAGCAGCCATTTCATCAACTGCTGTAGGAGGCCACACATCTCAGTGAAATAAAGCCTCGATTACACTCTACTCTCATCTTTGCGTGATTAGAGTGTATCACCATCTTAACTCTTTCATGTTGTTTTTATAGATTAATCGACTTTTCTGTCATAATATCCACTCATGCACATAATGAGGTAAAGACAGGCAGTGACAGTCACCCAGGTTAGCCAATCAACACACAGGACAGAACCCAACCAATCACCAGACAGAACACTAGAGGGGGGGCTTCCTACTATAAAACACACGATGCATAGCACTCTGTCTCTTTTCTACTGGTGACAACTGTAGTGACAGTCAGGGTGTATATATCATTTAGCACCTTCTACACGTGGCTCAGAGCTAGTCTGGTCTAGCTAGTTAGAGTTACCACACTTAGAGTAGTAGAGTGTCAACCCATAGCAAGTTGTGTGCACTGTTACAGAAGTTCAATAAATCGTATTGAACCAACGTCTAAGTTTGGTGTCTGCTTTCCAGTCTAACTGCATCCAGTTGCAGTCTGTGTTACCCCAGGGTGAATAAAACGACATTGTCAATCTCCCCTGGTAATGCATGCATGGAATGAAAATCAAATATGGTTCTCCAGCGAAGGTGGGGATGGAGGGAAGGGTACAATTCGAGCAGGAATACAAACATAATTCAATCGCCATTTGAACTGACATTGCAGCAGAAACACAGAGGGAAGAGATTATTTTTAAAAATAATGACAAAAACGTTTTGAACTGAAACATGTGGTTCATATTTGATAAGACAATGCAAGCACTTGTTCGGAGAGTTAATGTCACCATTTCGACCTGAGGTGTCCCACCCCTGGTTGCTGCATTAAACAAATAATGGAAAATAACTACACACAGGATTGCAATGTGAGATGTGGGCGTCTGCAATCATCTGTGTCGGACATTCTTTACTAGTTTGACTTGGATCCTATCTTTGGATTTCCCGTCAAAATGTCTTCCAACAGCATTCGGTGTCATCATCTTTCAGATTACCGTTCATTCCTCGATGGCGATTGTACACTCAGATTTTTAACCCTTTGCAGTTTCTGATCGGAAACCTGAAAGGATAATTTCCTCCTGTCTGGCTAGAGCAGTTCTCTGATAGACTATTGTACCAGAACTCTTATTGGTGCATTTGTCATTCCTCTGCCTTTACACCACAACCTCCTTGCTTTGCTCTCTATATTCCTCACACTCCTGCCTGTTTCTCATACCCTTCAATCCTCCTTCATTGATTGCTTCCATCACACCTTGCCTCCTGCTCCTCCTTGTTGGCTGCTCCCCTACGAAATGGCTTGCCCAACACCACCACCGTTTCATATCTGTGAGCAGCAGCACTCACCTCAACAACTCTGCTGCTCCACAGATCATCCCAACTCTCCTGCCCATCAGTTTTCCTCTATCTCTGTCTCGAATTTTCAAAATTGCTGTCATCAGCTCATCCTCCAAAAAAACTGATCAACCTGTCTCCAATTATCCATTCCCTACAACACCCCACTTCTAATTTGTCCTGGAATATATTGAAACTACAGTGCCACATCTCTTGCTATTCCTTATTCAAAGCCCACCCAGCATCAAAATCACACTCAACGTTACCAAAGAAACCTTGGGCCAGGTTTACTCTTTGAAAATGGCAGAGAGGACCAGGATGTGAAAAGCCTGCTCCTCATTCCAAACAGATACAATTTTTTCTGGGAGGGGAAAGAGGCCTGATTGACACAGGAGGGAAACCCAAACTCAGTAATGAGTTCAGTCAGACCTCATTTTGGCTGTGGCAAGGGCATTAGCCTACAGTGTGAGAGCCACATATGGTCTTGAAGGACGTCATGATCTGGAGATTTTTAAATGCCCTGCTCTTTAAACTTAAAAAAACAGGTTGCTGCTGTGACTGAGGGTTACGAAAACTCCACTGACTGACAGGCATAGGCTAGGAAAAATAGTACCATCTGTTTGTGAAGTTTCCATTGAGTTCTTTGTTGACATTTCCCACCATTAGAGCTATCATTATGCTAATTTGAATGTTTGGCTGCGTTTCAAACACTACAATTATCTCAGTAGGGGGTTCTAAGTTCATGGTTTGTATTGACATTTTAAGAGGTTATTGAAGAATTAGTTGCCTTTGATGTGGGGTCTGAATAGCAGTTTGTTTTTATAAGAGATTAACCACTTGAGAAGATTTTAAAGCTCTGAATGGATTTTATAAATCGCTTTTTTCACTGTCAAATAAGTGTTGTTAGAAGTTAGCTGTTAGATTGTTGGAAGTTTATTCTTTTCATCCATGCATGGCTCCTGAGGTCTGTCCATGGTGGAAATTGCATGGATGGTGTGAAGGGAAATGGGGGGAATGAATTGCCATTGACTTGTCATGGAAGGTATGAGGAGCTGCAGAGGTTCGATGGAGTAAGGCTGTCTGAGGGTTGAGGGCGAGCAGGCTTAACAACTTTTTAAACATCCAGGACAAAGTCTCGGAGAACTGAGGTGTGCCTTCTAATCAGCCTGCTTGTGCATTCACCCACCCCATGGCAACCTAAATTCTGCTTCCAGGGTCAGCAAACCAGAATCTATTGAGCACCAGCACCATGCAGGTTATTTAAGCAAAGCCAGCATGGATTTGTTGAGGGAAAAATGTGTTTAACTGCCTTGCTGAAGTTTTTTGATGAGATAACAGAGAGAGTGCCTAAGGATAATGTGGTTGATGTGGTACACACAGATTCCAAAAGGCATTTCAAAAAGTGCCACACAACAGACCTATGGGTAAAGTTATAGCTCATGGGACTTCCGGTGGCGGCCACGGAGTGAGTATATTTGGGAGCCCCCACTCATGGTGGTCTTTTCGTGGCCCTTGCCCCGGTTTGTAGCAGGAATTTTGGAGGAAAAAGGTGTAGAGGTGAGAGAGTGACCCCTAGTTTATGGTGCGTTTATATTTGTTACAGCCCGGAAAAAAGCAAATCAGTTGGCGGAGTCAGGTGAGGAGCTGGCAACGCACGTGGAGATGGCAGACGGGCAGGGACAGGGTCCAGCCCTGCTGGCCCAGTGGTCGATGGAGCAGTTGGTGAGCTTCTTGAACGAGAAGTTCACCCAATAGCGGAAGGAAAGTTTGGAGGAGCTGGCCCGGGCGGTGGACTCGATCAGGGTGGTGGGTGACCACGTGGAGACGAGACTGGCAGCCCAGGGACAGGCGATCCAGAGGTTGGAGGGGCTGGCGGAGGAGCATGAGGAACAATCCACCTCGATGGCAGCGGAGATGGGACTGATGCGGGACCAGCAGAAGCAACTGCTGGAGAAAGTGGAGCACTTGGAGAACCATTCTCGTAGGCAGAACATCCGGATCGTGGGCCTGCCAGAGGGGAGAGAAGGAACGGATGCGGGTGCGTATGTTGGGAAGATGCTGGAGAAGATGATGGGGAAGGCGAATTTCACCGGCCGTTAGAGGTGGATCGAGCCCACAGGGCACTGATGCGCAAGCCCCAGGAGGGCGAGACACCGAGGGCGATGGTGGTACGGTTGCATCGGTTGCTGGATAAGGAATGTATTATGAGGTGGGCCAGGCAGACAAGGCTTTGCAACTAAGAAGGTAGCGAGATCTGTGTGTACCAGGACCTGGGGGAAGAGCTGGCAAAGACGAGGGCGAGCTTTAATAAGGTCAAGTTGGCCCTGTACAAAAAGGGTGTAAAGTTTGGACTACTGCACCCGGCTGGCCTATGGGTTACCTAGGGGGCTGGGAGTTATACTTTGGGTTGGCAGTGGACTTCATGGAGAAGAATGGACTGGCAGGAGAAGGAGTACTTTGAACTTTGATGGAGGAGAAGTGAATGTACTATATTGCGAAAAACTTTGTTTTGGTGCTCGTTTTTCTTTCTTCAGTTTTTGGGCTTTAGGCTGGTTTACAGTTCTTTGTAAAGGGATGAGGGGAGCGTCTCTGTGTTCAGAACTTGGGAGGGTTTGTTTGTTGCTTTTTACTTCCTGCCTTTGTTTTGACTGTTTGCAATAAGAGCCGGGGGAGAGGAATCAGTGGGGGGTAGGATGCTACGGGCCATAGGCGGGGCCTGCCAGGCTAACTGGACGGGCTAGTTCACGGAAGCACAGTGGGGGGTGAGCTGAAGATCTGTGGGAGGGGGGAGGGTGGTTGGAGGAGATGGGTGGGGGGGGTCGAGTGGGGGGGAGAGTGGACAGTACTGCTGACGGGGAGGGGACTTTCAAAGTGGAGGAGGAGGAGGGTAGATGACGGTAGTTTTCCAAGGGCAGGCCAAGAGAGGTGCTGGGAATGGGCCGAAGACTGGCCAAGGAGAGTGTGTAGCTGATTGGCAGGGGAAGGGGGGTGGTGTGCCCCCCCCCCCCCCCCCCCCGACCAGACTGGTCACGTGGAACGTTCGGGGACTGAATGGGCCAGTTAAAAGGGCCCGTGTTCACGCATTTGAGGCAACTGAAGGCGGAAGTTGCCACGCTGCAGGAGGCACGTTTGAAGGTGGGGGAAGCAGATTAGGCTAAGGAAGGGATGGGTTGGACAGGTGTTCCATTCGGGATTAGACTTTAAAACGAGGGGGGTGGCGATCTTGGTTAATAAGCGGGTGGCATTTGAGGCGGGGAATATAGAAGCGGACCCGGAGGGTAGATATGTTATGGTTAATGGGAAATTGGAGGGAATGGCCATTGTGTTGGTAAATATATGGCCCGACCTGGGATGATGTGGAATTTATGAGACGGGTACTGTATAGAGCCTTAGTTAGGCCACACTTGGAGTATAGTGTTCAATTCTGGTCACCACACTACCAGAAGGATGTGGAGGCTTTAGAGAGGGTGCAGAAGAGATTTACCAGGATGTTGCCTGGTATGGAGGGCATTAGCTATGAGGAGAGGTTGAATAAACTCGGTTTGTTCTCACTGGAATCACGGAGGTTGAGGGGCGATCTGATAGAGGTCTACAAAATTATGAGGGGCATAGACAGAGTGGATAGTCAGAGGCTTTTTCCCAGGGTGGAGGGGTCAATTGCTAGGGGGCATAGGTTTAAGGTGCGAGGGGCAAGGTTTAGAGGAGATGTACGAGGCAAGTTTTTTACACAGAGGGTAGTGGATGCCTAGAACTCACTACCGGAGAAGGTGGTGGAAGCAGGGTTTGGGCGCCACAATTGGGCTGGGGGAGGTTATAGACGGGTTGGGGCGATGCAATCGGGTAAGGCCCCGGGGTCTGACGGGCACCCGGTTGAGTTCTATAAAAACTTTTCCGGGCTGGTGGGGCCGCTTTTGGTAAAGACTTTCAATGAATCCAAGGAGCTGAGATTCTCCCCCCAACATTATCTCAGGCATCGATCTCCCTTATCAGGATCCGGAAGGCTGTGGGCCGTATAGGCCAATCTCCCTGCTAAATGTGGATGCAAAATTGCAGGCAAAGATTTTGGCCACATGGACTGTGTTCCGGGGGTAATAGGGGAGGACCAGATGGGATTTGTTAAGTGACGACACCTGGCATCCAACATTAGGCGGCTCTTTAACGTAATAATGATGCCTGCGGAGGGGTGCAAGGTCGAGGTGGTGGTGGCCATGGACGCAGAAAAGGTCTTTGATCGGGTGGCACTTGTGGGAGGTCCTGGGAAGGTTTGGGTTCGGGCAGGGATTTGTGGATTGGGTCCGGTTGCTTTCTCAGGCACTGGTGGCAAATGCAAGGACGAATTGGGTGCGATTGGAATATTTTAGCCTGTGCCAGGGGACGAGACAGGGGTGTCCACTCTCCCCACTACTGTTTGCCCTGGCCATAGAGCCGTTGGCAATGGGGCTATGAACATGGAACATTTGGCGGGGGATAGTGAGGGGGGGGGGGGGGCGGTGGAACACAGGGTCTCGCTCTATGCGGACGATTTGCTCCTTTATATAACAGACCAGTTGGCGGGGGGGGGGGGGGGGGGGGGGGGGGGAGGTGCTGTTGGAGCGGGGGCGCGGGGAGGGGGGGCTGGCTATTCCGAACTTTATCAACTATTTGGGCAGCACGGTAGCATTGTGGATAGCACTGTGGCTTCACAGCTCCAGGGTCCCAGGATTGATTCCCTGCTGGGTCACTGTCTGTGCGGAGTCTGCACGTTCTCCCCGTGTCTGCGTGGGTTTCCTCCGGGTGCTCCGGTTTCCTCCCACAGTCCAAAGATGTGCAGGTTAGTTGGATTAGCCATGATAAATTGCCCTTAGTGTCCAAAAAAAGGTTAGGAGGGGTTATTGGGTTACGGGGATAGGGTGGAAGTGAGGGTTTAAGTGGGTCGGTGCAGACTCGATGGGCCGAATGGCCTCCTTCTGTATGTTCTATGTTCTTGAAAAAACCTGAAAGGCACTTATTATTCCATGAATGTTGCTACTGAAGCTCTTACGGGCCAATGGTCAAATGGACACACATAACCTATGAGCGCCATTCTCCTCTATTTACTGTCTATGTATGCCTCCAATTTACATTCCTGGGACCAACAGAAAGATTGCATCAGCAAATATAGAAATTATGCAATAGAGTTTGATACTGCAGTGGCAAGCTTTATTGTCCAAATAACTTTCATGTCACTGTTTATAAATTGAAGTCACTATTGAAGCCAGAATCTAAATTGCTTCTAATCTTTTTTCCTGGATCTTCCTTGCAATCCTGCCAGAAATCAGGCAGAATAGTAGTGAAGAATAATGGAACATCTTGGCAGTGAGGCCTATTGCTGCCTCACCATCTTACCTGCATCTTCCTGTTCCTGCCCACATTGGGATGTGTGGTGAATGTCACTTAGTAATTCACACTGTATTTACCAATACTATTGTAAGCGCAGTAGCGTTATCCGACCACTAGGGGGAGTAGCTCTGGGAATGCTCAGGAGTTTGTACAGGATTCCACCCTTGGCTGCGCCCACGACTCCTCCCCCTAGACTGCTGTATAAATAACTGTGTCCAGAGCCAGCCTGAGTTCATCAAGAGTTCAACGGGTAACAGGCTGGCTCTGTAGTAAGTAGATTAAAACCACTGTTCATATCTGAAAGCACGTGTCTCGTGAATTGATGGTTCCATCAATTTAATCTACTTAAGAACAGTCAGGATCGATCATGGAATCAGCCCTCAAGCCTGGACGCCTGGAACTCGACCCACAGGATGCAGAGGCTAAAGAAATCTTCTCCCACTGGCTGCGGTGCTTTAAGGCCTACCTGGCAGAAGCGAGCTCAGTCAAAACAACAGAGGAACAGAAGTTATGTCTACTGCACGCGAGGGTGAGCCACAGAATCTCTACGCAACTAAACTCGGCCGGTTCATATACTACAGCGCTAGCGATACTCGATAAGATGTATGTAAGGCCCATTAACGAAGTTTACGCACGCCATGTGTTCACGACTCGCCGCCAGTGGCCTACAGAATCACTCGCCAAATTTCTAAGAGAGCTCAATAATTTATCAAATGACTGTAATTATCAAGTGGTTACCGCGGCTGAACACAGAGAACTTGCTGTACGCGATGTTTTTGTAGCGGGCCTCAGGTCTAATTATGTGCGCAAACGACTGCTGGAAAAGGGGGCCCAAGACTTAGAAACAACTGCGGAAATTGCTACCACAATGGAGGTCTCTTTCCGCAGCCTCACCTCGTTCCCCGCGGACCCCGCAACCCAATCATGGACCCCCGACCAGCGACTCCCCCAGGCCTGTGCCATGCGGCCGCCCAGCCACCAGTCTGCTCCAGCCAGCCACTGTGCTGCTCCAGCCAGCCACCATGCTGCTCCAGCCTGCCATTTCTGCGGCCAGAATCAGCACCCGCGGCAGCACTGCCCGGCCCGCAACGCGACCTGCAGCAGCTGCGGGCGGAAAGGCCACTACGCGAGAGTGTGCCTCGCTAAAAGGGCCCCAGCTTCCAACTCCCCAGCGGAACAAAGTAATCCTCCCCACACCCCCAGGCCCGCGGGGCCCAAAACGCTGCGGCCTATGCCCCGACCCCGCCCCCTCTCGCCACGTGCGACCCATGGGGGCCGCCATCTTGGAAAACCTCCACCACGCAGCCGGCCACGTGCGACTCATGGAGGCCGCCATCTTGGACGTCATCTTCCTCGCCGCCTGCCACGTGCGATCCACGGGCCCGACCTGCATCTCCACGCTTGGACAACTCATCGGAAGAGTACGACTACGAACTCAGAGGGCAGTCATCACGGGGCCACTCCAGCACAGCTGATCAAGCCGCCGACTACCCGCAACTCAGCGCAGTCACCCTGGACCAATCGCGCCCGAAGCATCTGCGAAACTCGATGGCAGAGGTCCAAATCAACGGGTACAGCACGCCATGCCTTTTCGACTCCGGGAGTACTGAGAGCTTCATACACCCAGATCTGGTAAGACGCTGTTCGCTCCCCGTTTTCCCCATGCGGCAAACTATCTCTCTCGCTTCAGGCTCCCACACTGTCCAGATCCAGGGGCGCACCGCCGCGACACTCACAATCAGCGCCGGCCCTAGGGTTGCTGGCGCCCCGGGCAAGCTGAACTTCGGCGCCCTTGGGGGGCGGGGCCGAGAGGGGGGCGGGGCCAAGAGGGGGGCGGGGCCGAGAGGGGGGCGGGGCCGAGGCCAAGGGGGGGGGCGAGGCCGAGGGGGGGGGGGTGCCGAGAGGGGGGGGGGGGTGCCGAGAGGGGGGGCGGACCCGGGGGGGGGGACCCGAGGGGAGGGCGGGGGGAGCGGACCCGAGGGGAGGCGGGGCGGGGGGGGCGGGGGGGGGCGGACCCGAGGGGAGGCGGGGCGGGCGGACCCGAGGCGGGGGGGGGCGGACCCGAGGCGGGGGGGGGGGAGCGGACCGAGTGAGGGGGGCGGACCGAGGGGACGGACCGGGGGGAGTGCGGCCACCGCGCATGCGCTGGTTGGCGCCGGCCCAACTGCGCATGCGCGGGACCCGAGTCTGGCGCCCCCTAGCACATGGCGCCCCGGGCGACTGCCCGAGTTGCCGGTGCCTTGAGCCGGCCCTGCTCACAATCCGAGGCGCTAGCTATGCAAAATTTCAACTCTACGTCTTGCCCAAACTCTGCGCGCCACTCTTATTAGGCCTAGATTTTCAATGTAAGAAGTCTTACAACACCAGGTTAAAGTCCAACAGGTTTGTTTCATACACGAGCTTTCGGAGCACTGCTCCTTCCTCAGGTGACTGGAGTCACCAGTAACTTCATTATTCAAACCCGGACAGAACCCCTTTCCTGAGCTGCTGTTTTGTAGCTGGGAGATGGCAGACAAATTTGCATTACAGCAAGCATAACTGGTTCTCCCAGATAGATAGGGGGAGGCCATGTCACATGATTCCCAGCTCTCCACATTGGCTTTGACAAAGGGTGTATATTCCTTTGTCTGCGTTCCGAAGAGTGATAATATTCCAACCATTAAAAATTTGAAAGAAAGGTTGCAGGCTTCTTTGTCCCAGCAATCTAGTAGACTTCAGTTATGGCTCATGAAATGCAGATGGCCTTTGAACTTGATATCTGCAGTCCACAGGGGGCCAATAGAGTCCCTTCAGAGATAATGAAGTGTCAGCTTCTCCGAATCTGCCAGAAAGTTATATTTTGTTCACGGTCACAAGCAGACGTAACTTCAGCCTTTTAAAAAAATATATATATTTGTATAGTTTTTTAAATGTTCGAAATTAGGCAGCAAGATATTTATTTTATTAAAATACCGGGCGCGATTTAGCAAATTGAGCTAAAGTCCGCTGAATGGCGCGTTTATCAGGGTGTTTCACGGTAGCTACAGCAACGGGAAATACCCCGCTATTCAACGGCACTTTGTCGATTTTGGGGGGCCTTGGGGAGATTCCATCCAGGCCACACTGAGGGATTTCGCCAGCAGGAAAGATGCCTCACAGATCAGGGCACTATTTGGTCTGGCAGCCCGATCTTTCCCTCTCCCCTTTCAGGCACCACCCTGCCCAGCCTGATCCCTAGCAATGCCAATCTGATACCCGGGCAGTGCCAGCCTGGCGGTCCAAAGGTGCCCGGGTGCCGGTGAAATGCCAGGGTCCACCCTGCCCTATCACTGGCCACTCAGAGGTCTCCAATGGCTGGGAGACCCCTTTCAGGTGCCATTACGCCTGCTCCACATTTGTGGGGGCCAGTACTGAACAGCATAGAACATAGATAGAACAGTACAGCACAGAACAGGCCCTTCGGCCCTCAATGTTGTGCCGAGCAATGATCACCCTACTTAAACCCACGTAACCCGTATACCCGTAACCCAACAATCCCCCCATTAACCTTACACTACGGGCAATTTAGCATGGCCAATCCACCTAACCCGCACATCTTTGGACTGTGGGAGGAAACCGGAGCACCTGGAGGGAACCCACGCACACAGGGGGAGGACGTGCAGACTCCACACAGACAGTGACCCAGCCGGGAATCGAACCTGGGACCCTGGAGCTGTGAAGCATTGATGCTAACCACCATGCTACCGTGAGGCACTCTGATGAGGTTTCCCAGGCAGGGCCCGTGAATCCCCAGCGCCGGGTGAATCCAGCTGACGTATATTTAAATAATCGAATAGATAATTTAAATATGCTGATCTGGATCATGTCCAGTGAGGACAAGATCCAGATGGCGACATCTTGCAATATTCAATGGCCTCGTTCCAACACCAAGTCGGGCGCAACGAGGCTGCTGAACCACGGCCATAGAGTGTGAGGTTTTAGCCCCACGACATTGGCGCCAATCACACTGGGAACCAATCCTGCACATCACATGGCCTCGCAAAACACAGAAAGTGGGTCTTGTGGGTACATAACCCGTCCACCTGGGTGCAGCGCCGGCCCTAGGGTTGCTGGCGCCCCGGGCAAGCTGAACTTCGGCGCCCTTGGGGGGGGGGGGGGGGGGGGGGGCGGGGGGGGGGGGGACCAGACCCGAGGGGGGGGGCGGGGGGGCGGACCCGAGGGGGGGGCGGACCCGGGGGGGGGGCGGACCCGAGGGGGGGGCGGGGGGAGCGGACCGAGCCGGGGGGGGCGGGCGAACCGAGGGGGGGGCCGCCCTGGGGGAGGGCGGCCACCGCGCATGCGCTGGTTGGCACCTGCCCAACTGCGCATGCGCGGGACCCGAGTCTCTGGCGCCCCCTAGCACATGGCGCCCCGGGCGACTGCCCGAGTTGCCGGTGCCTTGAGCCGGCCCTGCCTAGGCGTATAATGTCCCAGGCCTGGTGTGGGCATGTGTGCGCACATGATAAATGACATTGTTAATTCACTGTCAGTCGCAATATGGTCACATCAACACTTAAACCGTTCAAGAAAGCAACAGAAATAAGACAGAAAAACTGAATTTAAAAAGGAGCCTGATGATGAAAATATGTTATTTCGTCTAGCTGCCTACATTGGTGTGTGGTACACGGAGAGAAGCCGTATACAATACAACTGTCTATACTCTTGGTGCATTTAATGCGTTATTGTGCAACTTGATGAAACATGCGATTACATGTGCAGTTTTGTTCTCCTGTGAATAAATAACCTTTGTTGCTCCTGCAACAGAACATTACTGATGCCAAAATGTAGCTCCCTGGGCCATCTCATCATGAAGTCATAAAATTTCAATTGACTCCACAAAGAGTCTACCTGTGGTCTGAAATAAACATGTGAAGACCTGCTTAATCTTTCATAAAATAAGAACTCTTGCTCCGTCTGCAAACACCGAACCCTGTGGATTGATTTTATATTGAGAATATTTGCAACATCAGTGAAAAATGATGACAAGTGGGAAATCCACGTAAATTCTGGAGCATTCCCAATACGTGACTGCTGTAAGTGGTTTCTGTCTTCTGAATGCGACAGAATTGGTGACCAATTGGAGACGACCTTGGAGCAGATATGCACTGTTTTTGAATGTATCATTTGGTTTGCATTCACATCGGCCAGAGTCCTTACAGATCCAGTGGCCAGAATTATTGGTCTGGTCGCAGAATATTCACATATCCTGCCATCTCACAATAGCAGGTCAAATGAACAACTTGGGGATCCCCTCAGATGATGTGTCCATGGATTTTAGCAAGGTGTTTGATTAAAGTTCCACATGGCAGATTGGTGAAAAAAGTAAAAGCCCATGGGATACAGGGCAATGTGGCAAACTGGATAAAAAGTTGGCTCAGTAATATTTTGTAAACCTCAATCAAGTCACCCCTTAGCTTTCTTTGTTCGAAGGAAAATAACCCCAACCTATCCGATCCCTCCTCGTACATTTTTCCAGCCCTGGCAACATTCTTGTAAACCTCCTGTGCTCTCTCTCCAGGGTAATAACCTCCTGCCTGTAATGTGGTGACCAGAACTGCCCACAATACTCCAGTTGTGGCCTCAACAATGGAAAATTATTTCAAGTGGTGTTCCACAGGGACCCTAACTGTTTATGTTATATATTAACGATTTGGATGTGAGCGTGGGGGGCACGATTGGGAAATTTGCAGATGACACTAAGATTGGCCGAGTGGTGGGCTATGTAGAGGATAGTTATAGGCCGCGATTCTCCGCAACCACGATGGGTGGGAGAATAGCGGGAGGTCCGCTCCCGCACCTCCCACTATTCTCCCACCCCTCCCAAAATGGCGTGTCTGGTTTTCCGACATGCCGCTCGTTTCTCTGGCCCGGATGGGCCGAGCGGCCTGCCGTTCCCGACCTGTTCACGACGGCGGCAACCACACCTGGTCGCTGCCGTCGTGAACATGGCGCGCCAGGTAAGTGTGGGGCCTAGGGGGGTGGATCAGGGATCGAGCACCACGACCGTGCTCGGGAGGGGACTGGCCCGTAATCGGTGCCCACTGATCGTCGGGCCAGCGTCTCAAGGGGACGCACTCTTTCCCCTCCGCCGCCGCGCAAGATCAAGCCGCCATGTCTTGCGGGGCGGCTGAGGGGAAAGACGGCAACCGCGCATGCACGGGTTTGAGCTGTCCAACCCGCGCATGCGTGGCTGACATCATTAGGTGGCGCCGCGGTGTCATTCTTGGCGCGCCGGGCCTTGAAGCCAGGGACAAGGCCCGGCCGCCGAGTTTCCCGGTACGGCCCTCCTATCCCCCGGGTAGGGGAGAATAGGGGGCCGGGAGAGGTTCCGACGCCGTCGGGCCTTGCGGAGAATTCCGCCCATAATCTCCAAAACTATATAGATGGGTTGGTGGGATGGGCAATAAAGTGGCAGATGGAATTTATCACAGAGAAGTGTGAGGTCAGCATTTAGGGAGGTCAAACAGT
The DNA here is from genome assembly GCF_902713615.1 of Scyliorhinus canicula. Lineage (NCBI taxonomy): Eukaryota > Metazoa > Chordata > Chondrichthyes > Carcharhiniformes > Scyliorhinidae > Scyliorhinus > Scyliorhinus canicula. The sequence continues at coordinate 8,127,298 of NC_052173.1, read as the reverse complement.
TATAGGGAGTACACAATAAATGGGAATATACTAAGAGGGGTAGATGAAGTGAGAGATCTTGGTGTACAGGTACACAGGTCCCTAAAGGCAGCAGTTCAAGTAGAGAAGGTTGTGAAGAAAGCAGATGGAATGCTCGCCTTCATTGGCAGAGGTATAGGATATAAAAGTAAGGATATGATGTTGGAATTGTATAAAATACTGGTGAGGCCACATCCACACAGCAGTGGTACCCACCACCCTGGATCCTCTCCTGACAGCGCTCCCAGCTGCAACAGAAACACAGAGTTTTGGCACTTGGGACTACAATTGACAAGAGATTTCACAACCCTCTTTTCTGTACTCTGTTTACGAGCAGAGCTCCAGCAATGCTGAAGTCCAGTCCCCAGATATTGGCCTTGATTGTATGGGAGAGGTGCCAACTGTGCTCTCTCAGGGTGACAGTCTGTCTGCTCCCCTCCACCCACTATATCACTTCCCTTATTGGTATCACCAAGCTAGCTGGGCCAGTCTGATCCAGCCCAAGTCAAGATGCCACAATCTGTAACTAGGGCCTCAAGGTCCAAGGCTGCTTAAGGTGTACTGCAGTAATCTGAAGGGCCCTCGATGGAAGCTCTGCAGCCTTTCACCTTCTAAGCTATAGATACAGGGGGTAACACTTAATCGGAGAACCAGGCAGGAAAAGGAGACCAAAAGTCAGGCACCGAGGACCTGTGCATGGGTACTTGATCATTATTTCAGTTAACTGGTTGACACAGATGGGATTGAGTTGTTTGAGTTGAAGTGAGGATAGAACCAATAAGGTTGAACTGAACAGACAAAATTGGATGGTGGTTGTAAGGAGTGTGGAAACGATTATGTATTGTGGATGTACGGAATGGTTCAGATGACTTGCTCTTTGACGAGCTGCTTCCTGAGAGATCTGACAGCAAAGCGCACTGTTAAATGCCTCGCCTCCTCCTGTCCATTGGTCCTTTTCCTCCTTTGCTTCGAAAAATGGTGTAGAGGTAGATGATCAGCCATGATCTGTTTGAATGGGGAAACAGTCTCAACGGGCCGAATGGCCTACTCCTGTCTCTGTGTTCCTCCTCTCACTCCTGCTGCACTTATTGCTATCTGGGTGCTGACAAGGGCTTGTGTCAGTGTAGCACTTTTAAGGGGGTGGGCTCGACAGACCATGTGACCAGCTCAGGGCCAATTGCGCAATAGAGATTTTGCACGGGGCTCTCGGAATAGGACCCCGGGCAATGTGGACCCCGGAGCGAAGTGATTTGACGTGTTACACTGCTGTTTTGTGCTTTTAATTATCTGCCTTTTCCTTTCATCAATAAACCCCTTGTTAACTACTGGAAGCCTCCAGTGTGTGTCTTGAGTCATCACACTGGCGACGAGGTAAAAGGTTCTATCACAGCAACAGTACGTTGTGAATTTAGGGGAAAAGGAAGGAGCAGTTGAGAAACGAAAGAAGCTGGAATGAGAGTTGAGAATCATTAAACCATGAGTGAAAATGCCTATCATTAGTAAACTAGACCCATTTGGCCACGTACTAGTTGATCATGGGAGGAGATTTTAACTGTGCCCTGGAGCCGAGGGTGGATAGATCGAGCCCCAGGTCGATGGGTAGGGTACGAATGACAAGGGAGCTAGGGGGGTTTGTGGAGAGGATGGGTATGGTGGATCCATGGCGCTTTCAGAATCCAGGGGGAAGGGAGTATTCCTTCTTCTCACACGTCTCTAAGGTGTATTCGAGGACTGATTACTTTGTAGTGAGTGGGGGGATTTTGGTTGGGGTGGAGGGGGCAGAGTATGTGGGGTTAGTTATCTCGGACCATGCACCCCACTGGCTGGAGATTCGGTTCAGTACGGGACGAGAGCAGAGGCCGGGCTGGAGGTTTGACTCGGGGTTGTTGGCGGATGGAGGTTTTTGTGATAAGGTGCGGTTGGTGATTAGGGATTATGTGGAGTTCAATCAGAATGGGGAGGTGTGGGCGGGCATTTTTTGGGAAGCACTGAAGGCAGTGGTCCGGGGAGAAATCTCATTTACGGTTCGTGCGAATAAGGAAAGTGGGGATGTTTGCGGATGACTGCACAATGTTCAGCACCATTCGTGACTCCTCAGATACTGAAGCAGTCCATGTCCAAATGCAGCAAGATCTGGGCAATACCCAGGCTTGGGGCTGATAAGTGGCAAGTCACATTCGTGCCACACAAGTGCCAGGTAATGACCATCTCCTATCAGAGAGGATCTAACCACTGCCCCTTGACATTCAATGGCATTACCATTGCTGAATCCCCACAATCAACATCCTGGGGGTTACCATTGACCAGAAACTAAACTGGACCCAGCCACATTAATACTGTGGCTACCAGGGCAGGGCAGAGGCTGGGAATCCTGCGGAGAGTAACTCACCTCCTGACCCCCCAAAGTCTGTCCACCATCTACAAGGCACAAGTCAGGAATGTCATGGAATACTCTCCACTTGCCTGGATGAGTGCAGCTCCAACAACACTCAAGAAGCTCAACACCATCCAGGACAAAGCAGCCCCACTTGATTGGCACCCCTTCCACCAACCTAAACATTCACTCCCTCCACGACCGATGCACAGTGACAGCCGTGTACCATCTACAAGATGCACTGCAGGAACTCACCAAAGCTCCTTAGGCAGCACCTTCCAAACCCACGACCACTACCAGAGCACTTGAAGTCAAGGGCAGCAGATACCTGGGAACCCCACCACCTGGAGGTTCCCCTCCAAGTCACTCACCACCCTGACTTGGAAATATATCGGCCGTTCCTTCACTGTCGCTGGGTCAAAATCCTGGAACTCCCTAACAGCACTGTGGATGTACCTACACCACATGGATGTAGCGGTTCAAGAAGGCAGCTCACCACCACCTTCTCAAGGGGCAATTAGGGATGGGCAACAAATGCTGACCATAAAAATGAATGAAGAAAAAACAGACTTTATGCTCCAGGCTACACTGGCTGTCTCTTAAGACGTAGATTCAATCTCTGTCTGTCTGATAATCTACAACATTTAAAATAACTTGGATTGGTCTGCTGACTGCCCTTCCCCCACAAGTCCAATGATTGAGAGACGTCAGTCTCCATCGAGCCTGTTTCTGGCACCTGGTTCAACTGGTTTTTCAACTTCAGCCTGTTAGTTCCTCTCCATAGGACACGTACACAACTGCGTATGACCCAGATAAACATAACATAAGAAGGAGGAGCTGGAGTGGGCAACTCAGCTCCTCAGGCCTGCTCCGCCATTCAATACGATCATGGCTGATCTTATCTTGGCCTCAAATCCACCTTCCTGCTCGTTCCCTTCATCCTGCTACTAATTAAAAACCTATCTATCTCCTCCTTGAATTTGTTTAGTGTTCCGGCGTCCACTGCAGTCTGGAGTAGGGAATTCCACAGGTTCACAACCCAGTGAAGAAATTCCTCCTCCTTTCTGTTTTAAATCTGCCACCCCTTAGCCTAAAACTATGGCCGCTTGTTCTAGAATGTCTTGCCATCAAAGTTGAAACATATGTGTGATGATCGGAATACATTGCCCCTTTAAGAGGCTTGTGATGATCGGAATACCTTGCCCCTTTAAGAGGCTTGGAACCCTGGGGGACTCCGCCTCTGGCTACGCCCCCTGGGAAACAGTATTTAAGATAAGACTCCATTTTGCTAGCACACTTCTCTTGGATGCTGCCATTGTTCACTGCTTATTAAAGCCTTTGATTACTGACCTAACTTTCGCGTCGTAATTGAGAGTGCCTCAATTTAATAAGCAGTGCACATCAAGATGGACAGCGGTCTGAAACCAGAGAGACTCAACCTGGAAGGCCGGACGCCTGAAGCCTCGGAAATTTTTAAACATTGGCTCCGGTGTTTTGAGGATTATTTGGACTCCTCACCGTCTGATGTCGACAGCGCTCGCAAGCTGCGCTTCCTACATGGCCGGGTGAGCCACCGAATCTCCGCCATGATCGAAACGGCTACGACCTATGAGGCGGCGATCGAAATATTGAAGAAACGCTTCATAAAGACTACCAATGAGGTACATGCCAGGCATTTGCTCTCGACCTGCAGCCAGCGCTCCGGAGAAATGCTGGACGGGTTCGTGGAAAGACTCACTGCGCTCGCGAGGAACTGCGACCACAAAGCAGTGACGGCTGAAGAACACAGGGACTTACACATCCGCGACGCCCTTGTGTCTGGCATCAGGTTATCGTACATCCGGCAGCGGCTCCTAGAAGACGGGGTGAAGGATCTCCAAGGCACGGTAACGCTCGCCTCTTCTCTCGAAACGGCCCACCGTAACCTCCGTACGTACTCCGCGGACCTTACCAATCCCTCTCGATCCCCTCCAGACTCGGCCACGCTACAGGCCTGTGCCACGCGTCGATCCACTCACTCCGGGGGCTCCCCATGCTATTTCTGTGGGCAAGGCCAGCACCCACGTCAGCGTTATCCGGCCCGATCCGCGACCTGCAACGACTGCGGGAAGAAAGGGCACTTCGCGAAAGTCTGCCTGGCTGGGCCCAAAGGCCACAAACAAAAGTCTCACCGGGCCCAGAAATCAAGCTCCCGGCCTCACAGACCCCGCAACGAGGCTGCACTGCGGCCAGACACGCCCACTTCTGACGCGTCATCGACCTCGTGCGAGTCATGGGAGCGGCCATCTATGCGGCGGCCATCTTCGAAACCCGACACGCGCGACCGCCGGCGGCGGCCATCTTGTGACTCCGGGCGGCCATTTTGTGAGTCCGACTCTGACGGCCCGCACCTAGGAGCGATCACGCTTGATCAATCACGGCCGAAACACCTGCGAAACTCGATGATGCGGGTGCGAATCAACGGCCAAGACACTCCCTGCCTGTTCGACTCCGGGAGCACGGAGAGCTTTATCCACCCAGACATGGTAAGGCGCTGCTCCCTGCGCACCCATCCCGCCTCCCAAACTATCGCCCTCGCCTCAGGGTCCCATTTGGTTCAAATCACGGGGTATTGTGTCGCGGACCTCGCAATTCAAGGCGCGAAATACTCCCGTTTTAAACTGTACATTTTTCCTCAACTCTGCGCCCCCCTGCTGCTCGGCCTGGACTTTCAGTGCAGCCACCGGAGCCTGACACTGAAGTTCGGCGGACCCCTGCCCCCACTCACAGTCTGCAGCCTGGCGACACTCAAAGTTGCGCCACCCTGCCTCTTCGCGAACCTCACTCCCGACTGTAAGCCCATCGCTACCAAGAGTCGCCGGTACAGTACCCAAGACTTGACTTTTATCAAGTCGGAGGTTCAGCGGCTACTAAAAGAGGGGGTCATAGAGGCCAGCAATAGCCCTTGGAGGGCCCAAGTATTAGTAGTCCGCTCCGGGGAAAAGCAACGCATGGTTGTGGATTATAGCCAGACAATAAACCGCTTCACACAACTCGATGCGTACCCACTTCCCCGCATAGCTGAAATGGTGACCCAAATTGCCCAGTATCGGGTATTCTCCACGGTTGACCTCGAATCGGCCTACCACTAACTCCCTATTTGCTCAGAGGACCGCCCCTACACGGCTTTTGAAGCAGCCGGTCGGCTGTTTCACTTCCTCAGGGTACCCTTTGGTGTTACAAACGGAGTCTCCGTTTTCCAGAGGGCGATGGATCAAATGGTGGACCAGTACGGCTTACGGGCGACCTTCCCGTACTTGGACAACGTCACCATCTGCGGCCATGACCAGCAGGACCACGACGCAAACCTGAGGAAGTTCCTCCAGACTGCCCGGGCCCTCAACCTCACCTACAACAAAGAGAAATGCGTGTTCCACACAACCCGGCTCGCCATCCTCGGCTACGTCGTGGAGAACGGGGTCCTAGGCCCGGACCCCGACCGCATGCGTCCCCTTAAGGAACTCCCCCTCCCCCGTAGCCTCAAGGCACTCAAACGGTGCCTGGGGCTTTTCTCCTATTACGCCCAGTGGGTCCCCAAATATGGGGACAAAGCCCAGCCACTCATTAAGACCACGGTTTTTCCCCTGACGGATGAGGCCCAGTCGGCTTTCAACCGTATCAAGGCCGGCATCATCAAGGCCGCCATGCACGCGGTGGACGAAGCCATCCCCTTTCAAATAGAAAGCGATGCATCAGACGTCGCCCTGGCTGCTACCCTCAACCAAGCGGGCAGACCAGTAGCGTTCTTCTCCCGAACCCTCAACGCCTCGGAAATCCGGCACTTTGCAGTCGAGAAGGAGGCACAAGCCATAGTGGAGGCCGTGCGGCACTGGAGGCACTACCTAGCCGGTAGGAGGTTCACCCTCATCACCGATCAACGGTCGGTTGCCTTTATGTTCGATAACGCACAACGGGGCAAAATAAAGAACGACAAGATTCTGAGGTGGAGAATAGAGCTCTCCACCTATACGTACGATATTAAATATCGCCCAGGGAAGCTCAACGAGTCCCCATATGCCCTGTCTCGCGGGACGTGCGCCAACGCGCAATTGGACCGCCTGAGAGCCATCCACGATGACCTCTGCCACCCGGGGGTCACCCGGCTTGCCCACTTCATCAAGTCCCGCAACCTGCCATACTCCACAGGGGAGGTCAAGACCATGACTAAGGCATGCCAGATCTGTGCAGAATGCAAACCGCAGTTCTATCGACCAGACAAGGCCCGCCTGATAAAAGCCTCTGGGCTCTTTGAGCGACTAAGCGTGGACTTCAAAGGGCCTCTCCCGTCCAACAACCGCAACATCTATTTCCTCACCGTCATCGATGAATTCTCCCGCTTCCCTTTTGCTGTCCCCTGCCCCGATACTACCTCGGCCTCCGTGATCAAGGCACTGCGCAGCATCTTCGCTCTGTTTGGTTTCCCCGCTTATATTCACAGCGACCGGGGTACATCGGGCGCGATTCTCCCAAAACGGGAGAAATCGTAAGGCTGGCGTCAAACCCGCCCGGTCGGGAAGGGGCGCGCTGGCGTCAAACCCGCCAGCGCGCCCCTTCCCGACCGGGAACCGATTCTGGTCCCCGGTCGGGGCTGGCAGCCCGACGCCATAAGCTCCGGCATCACGGGCTTAACGAATTTCGTTAAGCCCGCTGGCCGGAGTTAGCGCCGGCTGACGCGTCATATGACGTTGGAAGACTCCAACCCGCGCATGCGCGGATGACTTCATCGCGTATTTGCGCGAAACCCGCGCATGCGCGAAACCCGCGCATGCGCAGGCCGGGATGCCCCTCAGCCGCCCCGCGAATGGATACTGCGGGGCGGCGGAAGGACAAATAGTGCGCGGGCATCGGGCCCGCTGCCCGCGATCGGTGCCCACCGATCGTGGGCCCATGGCACCCTTGGCACGGCCGTGGTACTGCCGTGCCAATCGGTGCCATGGTTATAAAAAGCGAGTTGTTCCCGCCGTTTTTACGAACGGCCAGACCAGGTGTGTTTGCCGTTCGTAAAAACAGCGTAAAGGGCTGGGACATCGGCCCATCGAACAGCTGTGAATCGCTGCCGCCCGTCGGGAGTTGGGTGGGGGGGGGGGGGGGGAGAATAGCGGGAGGGCGGGAAAAATATCGGGAAGGCCCTCCCGCTATTCTCCGACCCGTTGTGGGGGGCGGAGAATCGGGCCCATCGTTCATGAGCGATGAGCTGCGTCGGTACCTGCTCAGCAAGGGCATCGCCTCGAGCAGGACGACGAGCTATAACCCGCGGGGAAACGGGCAAGTGGAGAGGGAGAACACAACAGTTTGGAAGTCTGTCCTCCTAGCCCTACGGTCAAGGAGTCTCCCTATCGCCCGCTGGCAGGAGGTCCTACCCGATGCCCTGCACTCCATTCGGTCGCTCCTCTGTACGGCCACGAACGAGACCCCCCACAATCGTTTGTTTGTCTTCCCCAGGAAGTCCACCTCTGGGGTCTTGCTTCCACCCTGGCTGACGACTCCGGGTCCAGTCCTACTCCGGAGGCATGTGAGGAGCCATAAAACGGAACCAATAGTCGAGAGGGTCCACCTACTGCACGCAAACCCTCGTTATGCCTACGTCGAGCACCCCGATGGCAGGCAGGATACTGTCTCCCTGCGAGACCTGGCACCCGCTGGCTCTCCCACCGATCCTCCCACCGACCCCCCCCCTTCTACCGACGCTCCCGGCCCTACACCGAACGCCGACTTCGACAGCGCCCCCTCCATAGCGCCCCCTGCCCCCCAGCCGACACCGACCACCCTAATCACTCCTGATACCCCCCCCCCCCTCTCCAAGGCGGACAAAGCTTCAGTCAACCGTGCTCCCGGATAGAACACCATCGGAACCGACCGCATCCACGGCGCCACCACCGGAGCGTCGAAAGTCAGCACGGACTATCAGACCACCACAAAGACTGAACTTATAATTTAAAAACACTTCATCCCCGACGGACTATGTGTTTTTTTTAAACAGGGGGTGAATGTGATGATCGGAATACCTTGCCCCTTTAAGAGGCTTGGCATTGCCCCTTTAAGAGGCTTGGAACCCTGGGGGACTCCACCTCTAGCTACGCCCCCTGGGAAACAGTATTTAAGATGAGACTCCATTTTGCGAGCACACTTCTCTTGGATGCTGCCATTGTTCACTGCTTATTAAAGCCTTTGATTACTGACCTAACTTTCGCGTCGTAATTGAGAGTGCCTCAATATGGAATAAAAGTGCATGGACAGGAAATTGGCTGAGAGGGTAATAGAGAACGGGGAACAGTTCTTGTTTGCACTGGAAGAAGGTTGGTACCAGGACTGCTGCTTTCCTTGATAAATATTGGGGGCGATTCTCCAATATGGAGCCCAAGTGTTCGCACCGTCGCGAACTGGGCTCGGGTAAGACAGATTCTGGCCCCTAGAGGGGGCCAGCACGGCGCTGGAGCTGTTCACACCGCCCCAGCCTGCCGCGCCAACCCACGCATGCGCGGGGGTCTTCTTTAGCGCGCTGGCCCCGACTCAACATGGCGTCGGTGTTCAGGCGCTGGGCGCGCCAGAAAGTAGGCCCCGGCTGCGTGGGGCCGGCCTCCGATCGGTGGACCCCAATCGTGGGCCAGACCCCATCGGGGGGGGGTGTTTCGCCTCCCCCCCCCCCCCCCCCACCCCCGTGAAGAAGCACTCCCCCCCCCCCCCCCCACCCACAGGCCGCCCCCCGATCGTCCGCGCAGAGTTCCTGCCGGTAGCGACCAGGGGTGAACGGTGCTGACGGGACTCTGTCGTATCGGCGCGGCTGCTTGGCCCATCCGGGCCGGGAATCGGCGGCCCCGCCAATTCCGGCGGCCGGCGCCGCACCAAACACGCCGGCTCAAATGGCACTGATTCTCCGCACCTTGGGGCGTTGTGCCGTGGTTACGGCGATTCTCCGGCCCCATAATGGCAGATATGGACATGGATTTCAAAATGTGCAGATGGCATAAAACATGGAAGTGAACTGTGAGGAGGATAGCGATAAACGCCAAGATGACATGGACAGACTGGTGGAATGGGTGGATACTTCACAGATAAAATTCAATGCAGAGAAATATGAAGTGATTCATTTTGGCCAGACAAACAAGGGGAAGCAATATAAAATACAGGGCACAGTTTTAAAGGGGTGCAGGAACAGAGAGACCTGGGCATCTAAATCCACAAATTGTTGAAATCAGACCTATATTATCCTGAAAACGCGTGGCCCTTCTCACGTCTATAGCCTCCTTTCCCAGTTCTTGCATTTGGCCACCACAAATATATATCACAATGCAATTACTTCAATTATTTGTTCAACTGATTAGTTATTTCTAAAAAGGGAAATTATTTATTCCTGGTGATTTGACATAGACAAGAAAGAACACCGTTCCACTATTAAAATTAAAGGATGCAATCTCTGCTCCAACAGTTTTGTGAATCAGAACTGGCCTCAGCACCCCTCAGCAATGGGTGGGGGGCGGCGGGGGGTGTGGGCGGGGGGGGGGTGGGGTGGGCGGGGGGGTGTGGGCGGGGGGGGGGGGGTGTGTGGGCGGGGGGGGGGAGAATCAGCCCTGGTTCCCGCTTCTGATGAGACGTGTGCAAGCATAGATTGGATCGGATTAGGTGGCACAGTGGTTAGCACTGCTGCCTCACGGCGCTGAGGACCGAGGTTCGAATCCCGGCCCTGGGTCACTGTCCGTGTGGAGTTTGCACGTTCTCCCCGTGTTTGCGGGGGTTTCACCCCCACAACCCAAAGATATGCAGGGTAGGTGGATTGGCCACGCTAAATTGCCCCTTAATTGGGGGAAAAAGAATTGGGTACTCTCAATTTATATTTAAAAAATGTTTTAATAATAGATTGGATTGGATTGGATTTGTTTATTGTCACGTGTACCGAGGTACAGTGAAAAGTATTTTTCTGCGAGCAGCCCAAACAGATCATTTAGTACATGAAGAGAAAAGAAAATACATAATAGGGCAACACAAGGTACACAATGTAAATATATAGATACCGGCATCGGATGAAGCATACAGGGATGTAGTGTTAATGAGGTCAGTCCATAACAGGGTCGTTTAAGAGTCTGGTGACAGTGGGGAAGAAGCTGTTTTTGAGTCTGTTGGTGCGTGTTCTCAGACTTCTGTATCTCCTGCCCGATGGAAGAAGTTGGAAGAGTGAGTAAGCCGGGTGGGAGGGGTCTTTGATTATGCTGCCCGCTTTCCCCCGGCAGCGGGAGGTGTAGACAGAGTAATTTGATGGAAGGCGGGTTTGTGTGATGGACTGGGCGGTGTTCACGACTTTCTGAAGTTTCTTGCGGTCTTGGGCCATACCAGGCTGTGATGCAGCCAGATAGAATGCTTTCTATGGTGCATCTGTAAAATTTGGTGAGGGTTAATGTGGACATGCCGAATTTCCTTAGTTTCCTGAGGAAGTAAAGGCGCTGTAGTGCTTTCTTGGTGGTAGCGTCAACGTGGGTGGACCAGGACAGATTGTTGGTGATGTGCACACCTAGGAATGTGAAGCTGTCAACCATCTCCACCTCGGCCCCATTGATGGTGACAGGGGCGTGTACAGTACTTTGCTTCCTGAAGTTAATGACCAGCTCTTTAGTTTTGCTGGCATTGAGGGATAGATTGTTGTTGTTACACCACTCCACTAGGTTCTCTATCTCCCTCCTGTATTCTGACTCTTGGTTATTCGAGATCCGAACCAATATGGTCGTATCGTCAGCAAACGTTTGCCATGCAGTTGTGTGTGTACCGAGAGTATAGTAGGGGGCTAAGTTTGCAGCCTTGTGGGGCCCCGGTATTGAGGACTATTGTGGAGGAGGTGTTGTTGTTTATTCTTACTGATTGTGGATTTTAGACGAGGAAAGCATTGGACCTGATTTTGGCCATTTTCAGAAGAGTTAGGGAGAAAATGAGAAAAAGGGAATAATTCTTTGCTCGGCTCTTTGTCTACATTTTACCCCAAATACCATGGACAAAATATCAAAAACAGAAGGCAACATCAAGGGAGAAATTACTTTGAGATTCTGCACTGCCGTTTAAATGTGTGTCATGTCAACTTTAGTTAATTACTCCCAGAAAATATGCTTGCCCGAGGCAAATGTCCTGCAAACACAAAGTCAGAATCCCAATATGACAACAGCTTCCAATTAAAATGAATCCAAAGTAAACCAGCCCGTCACTAAAACAGTCTATTTATAATACCCATGATTTTTATTTTATAAAGGACTTTGACACTTGCATGTACAAGGTAGAAAGTGTAACACAGTAGTCTGTGAGGAGATTATTGGCTCTCAGTTTGTTTACTTAAAAGGGCAAAATGTGTAGCAATGCAGCAATCCCACAATGGAATATAATCAAGGGGCAAAAGTGCCGTGAGAGGTTGGAGATACGGAAGTCCCAATAAGGATTGATTATAATGACGGTGGAGAAGCAGCAGGAGGCGAAGAAAGAAAGAAGTGTGAGGCAGCATTTGAAGAGGATGTTCACTTCAAGGTACTCCTCGCACCCACCCCAAAGATCAGTTAGCCAGATGGTGTAAAGGCAGTGATCAGATCCAGAAAACCTTGAAGTACAACACCAAGGCCTAGGTGTCAGAACACAGGGCACTGACTAACTGTTCCATTTCCAACTAGAGCCAGAATCGCCTCTTCCATGGAAGAGAAAGCACTGGCCTCTGGCACCTTCTTAACCATGGGCTGCTGGCGATTTACATCCACCCTATAGTGTCAGTCTATTCTCACCTCTGAGTCTGAAAATTCTGGGTTCAAGTCCCATTCCAGACGTCGAAGCACACAATCTAGGCCGAATTCAGTGCAGTAACGTCAGAGGTGTTTGGCGGGATTCTCCGTCTCGCCAGCCCAGTTTTCGGTGCGGCGCGCCTCCGCCAGCAGTGGGATTCTCAGTTCCCGCAGCCGGCCAATGGGGGCCACCCCACACCGTCGAGAAACCCGTGGGCGTGAGCGCGCTGCCGGTGAAGCGGAGGATCCCACCGACGGAGGTTATCTAGGAAGTGAAACCGAGAGTAGAATTTCCCCAACTTTTGGCAAAGTGTCATCTCAGGTGAGAAAAGCGGCCCGCCTACGCAGTTGGCTCACCAGTTCTCCGTGCGCTGACGTGACATCACACCAGCAGGGCAGACTTTCAACTTTGGGGAGGATTTCTGTGGGAAGCCCGGTAATATGATAATACATGCAAATGGAGTTCCCGGCGTTGCATGGCAGGAGCCCTACTGGATGTAGAGCCCTACTGAGTGCCTCTGCACAGTGATGTCCTCCAAGACAATGGGGGCATGCACCAGGAGATCAACACTACATCCTCAGCAGTTTGGCGCTCCACTGGAAATGCAACAAGACCAGCACCGCGCTGTGGCAAGTCGGATAAAAATGTTGCACTCACCTCAAAATCGTGAGCAAAGTGAGGTCTAACCGCTGCAAGACACTTTTTCAAATGTGAATCCGATTGTTGTGAATTCCTACTGGAGTGACACAAGATTGAATGGCGAGAAGCATATTTAATGACCATTCATGAGATGGTAATGAGTGCTAATGCCGATCACGTCACTAGTCGATGGGATACCCAGACTGCCAGTAAAGAGTTGTCAGGAGAACTGCAAATGTTTAGACGGCAGCGAGAATCCGATTTTTGGCCTCTCTCCAGATTCTCTGTCCCCCACCTGCCACAAAAGCTGCCATGAGCATGATGGGAAAACTCCACCCGTGAACTCTGCTTCTTTCTCCACAGATGCTGCCAGACCTGCTGAGTTTTTCCAGCACTTTCTGTTTTTATTTCAGATCGACAGTATTTTGCTTTTATATTAGCTGGGGAATTCTCCCCAGGTTCGTAACCAATATTTCTTCCTCAATCAACATTGCATTATCTGCTATTGTGCGAGTTTGCTGTGTTACAAGTTGGCTGAAGCTACAACAGTGACTGCCCTCAAAGGAGCTTCATTGCTTTGAGGATGTCCTGAGATTGTGGAAGGTACTTAAATAAATGCAAGCTCTTTCTTCAATCCAGTGTACATTCCTGCAGCCATGCTCGTTGATGTTGCCATAGCACTGGCGGTAAACCCGAGGGTCACAACTGTCAGCTGACCTGCTGTTGTTGTTCAACCTGTGCAACCACTTTAAAAATGATCACCATTTGGATAATTGAGCACCCACAAAAAGTATCAGATTGTCACCATACCTCAGCAGCTGAAATGCAGCTCCTGAATCTCTTTTAAGCTGTTAGGTTTTCCAGGAAGTTTCTATTTGTGACATGTTCCACACCCACCCTGTGCTGCAGGTTTTTCCACAGAGCAACTTATTTAAACTTTCAGAATTTGTATACTCTGATGTCAGAGCAACCCCAGCACTTACACCCTGAAATTGTAGGCAGACAGACACAAACCAGCTGGGTCCCATTTTTAACTCAACAGACTTTTCAAACATTGTCAAGTAGTGCTAAGTACAACGGTTTTGATTTTCTTCTAAATATTTAATGTCTCTTGAAAGCACGCCCTGGGTATAATGTTCTGTAATGTTTGCCGTGACAATCGGGGTTCATTTTATTAGCACTCTGCTCCTCTTGACCTCCGAGGAAACCTTTTGAAGAAAAAAACTGTTTCTTAATATAATATCCCTACAGAGTGCTCCTTGCGCAGTACAAGCTCCCTTCGCTAGGGGCGGGGTATCTCAATTGAACAATGTATAAAAGGCACTGAGCAGACCAGGAACCCGGTAGGGAACTACTGGGTAGAGTACATATCGTTTGTGTAAATAAAACTTTGTTTCTTATTTTACTCGGTATGGACTCCCCTTGTTCTTATTAAACTTACCTTGTCCTCTCCTGACCACGCCTGCATTCTCCCAAGTTTCTCAGGCAGGTTTGGCTTTGTTAAAATTACATTGTGGTGCCAGTAACATAATCAGGCAGCAACTTTTAGATTGAAATTACACCCCCACCTGCTTCCATTGGATGCCTTGTCTAACTTCAAAGTCAGCGAAACTAAAATGCTGGTTGGGTGGGACGGTTGGGGCTCTCGGGCGGTAACTGGACTCACACAATTGTAAGCACCCTCACCCACCATTTCTGCCTGCCAGAAGGAGTTGGGTGGGGCTAAAACAGGCATTGTCAAACAGGGCTGGCTCAAGGCACCGGCAACTCGGGCAGTCGCCCGGGGCGCCATGTGCTAGGGGGCGCCAGACTCGGGTCCCGCGCATGCGCAGTTGGGCCGGTGCCAACCAGCGCATGCGCAGTGGCCGCCCTCCCCCAGGGCGGCCCCCCGCCCGGTCCGCTCCCCCCCTCGGGTCCGCCACCCCCTCGGGTCCGCCCCCCCCTCGGGTCCGCCCCCCCCGCCCCGCCCCCGCTCGGTCCACCCCCCCCCCCCCCCCCCCCCCCGCCCGCCCCCCCCCCGGCTCGGTCCGCCCCTCCCCTCGGGTCCGCCCCCCCCGCCCCCGCTCGGTCCGCCCCCCCCCCCCTCGGGTCCGCCCCCCCTCGGGTCCGCCCCCCCCCGCCCCCGCTCGGTCCGCCCCCCCCCGCCCCCGCTCGGTCTGCCCCCCCCCCCCCCGCCCCCGCTCGGTCCGCCCCTCCCCCCCCACGCTCGGTCCGCCCCTCCCCTCTCGTCCGCCCCCCCGGGTCGGCCCCCCCCCCTCTCGGCCCCGCCCCCCTCCCCAAGGGCGCCGAAGTTCAGCTTGCCCGGGGCGCCAGCAACCCTAGGGCCGGCGCTGTTGTCAAACTCGGGGGCGGGACCTGTGGGTGGGTCGCGGGTGGGTGTCGGAGGGTCACGGAGCCGTCCGTCGCAGCGCTCCCGATCGCACAAATCTGCACGCAACAGCCGCAGCAACCGGCTGTTAATAACGCCGGCTGCAAGCGGCCTTCAAGATGGCCATGAACATGTAAAAAATGCGGCCGCACTGCGCATGCGTGCCAGATCATCGGCGCGCATGCGCAATGCGGCCGCTTTTTTTTTAAACGGCCGCAGCTTTTCGTTTTACAAGTTCGGGGCGGTTTTATTCATTTTATTTATTTATTGTATTCATTTTATTTATTTTTTACAAGTTTGGGGGGGTTTATTTGATGAAATCTTATAGGGAAAAAAATGCCGAACTTTGGACAGATGGGGACTCCATACTTTCCGACACCGGAAGGCTTCACCTTCATCTAACAGGTTCCATTGGAGGAGCGTGTACGAGGGCCAAAGGGACCCAAAACCATTTCCTCCATTTTTGGCAGCAGCAAACAAGGTAAGAGAAAATGGTGGGTCGCAAAGGTCGGCCAGGTTGGGTCCCGAAGGTTGGGCCGGTTGGTAAAAATGGGTCCCCGGAAAAAAAGTTTGAAGAACACTGGGCTAAAACCAACCTCGTTCCTCTTTTTGATCGATGCTTTGAAAATCAGTTACTTCCAACGATACAAGATGGACTGTTTTAAAACTCTCATGTATGGAACCTTATTGAGTAGCATCTGAAAATGCAAGTGGTCAAAAGGGATAGTTTCAGAATCGTGTGCTCTCATGGGGAAGCACACTCCCAGTCAGTGTGGGTTGGAGAGTGGGAACTGTGAAGTTGCAAACCTCTCTCTGGCCTGTCCTGAATTTGAGCATGATCGCCCCAGTGGAACTGCATGATTAACAGTTATATCCTCATGATGATTCTCATTAACAAATTAAATTACCTCATCCAATAATTCCAGCAATTGCTGAGGCATTATCTCTTGCTTCGAAAACTATGCTGCATACTCATTATGACCTCTACATTCTTTAGATGAACATAGATAGTATAAATTACAATTCACTCAAGAATTTGTCCCATTAATAATGGTTGTTCGCAGCTCTATGAGCTCAAAACACCTCCATAATCCTGCATGGTAGCAGAACAGCAGCAGAGAAAGATGCATTTGTTATAAATATTGTTAAATCAACTTTTTTACTGCCTTGAATTTCTTAAACAGTATTTTCTTTACTGAAGTCCGCATATGTGAGATTCCTGAACTGCCATCGTTAGATCTAGATTTAATCCTTCATGTGACGTGAAGTATTCATTTTCAGGTTTCTCGATATTATTTCACCAAGTATTTCACTATCTTCCTTAACTCTACCACCACTGTGAGCAATTTATTGACTCCCTCTTACCACTATCTACAACCCATCTTACTATTGCCCTCTTGAGCGGTTGTTGCGATTCACCTTTCCCGCCGGCAGAACACCAGACCCGCCCCCCCCCCCCCCCCCCCCCCGCCGTGAGTTCTCGGCGGTGTGGGGTGGTTACAATGGGAAATCCAATTGACAAGCAACAGGAAGATAGAATCCCACCGTCAGCGAACAGCACGCGGCCGAGATATACGCGACTGGGGGATCGGAGAACCCAGCCCCTTATCTCTTCCAATATTCTAAAGCTGACTTGTATGACTCAAAATCCTCACTACAATTTTTTCTTAGAATATTTCAGTATGGCCATCAGGATATTTTGTTCTCATTTTTTCCATATGGATATACATCCTTTCCACATCTCTTAAAATCTTAATTAAAATGATCTATTTTTCTCTTCTTTTATTTTCTAGTTCCACTTCGTACTCCTAAGTTCCAACAGTGACTACATTTCAAAAGTATTTTATTGGCTGTAAAGCACGGCATGATGTTCAGCACCATTCGCTCAGATACTGAAGCAGTCCATGTCCAAATGCAGCAAGACGTGGACAATATCCAGACTTGAGCTGACAAGTGACACACAAGTGCCAGGAAATGACCATCTTCAACAAGAGAGGATCTAACCAGCGCTCCTTGACATTCAATGGCATTACCATCGCTGAATCCCCCACAATCAACATCCTGGGGGGGTTACCACTGATCAGAAACTGAACTGGACCCAGCCACATTAATACTGTGGCTATCAGGGCAGGGCAGAGGCTGGGAATCCTGCGGAGAGTAACTCACCTCCTGACCCCCCAAAGCCTGTCCACCATCTACAAGGCACAAGTCAGGAATGTGATGGAATACTCTCCACTTGCCTGGATGAGTGCAGCTCCAACAACACTCAAGAAGCTCAACACCCTTTCCAAAAACAGTCACTCCCTCCACCACTGACGCAGTGGCAGCCGTGTGTGCCGTCTACAAGATGCGCTGTAGCAACTCACCAAGGTTCCTCAGGCAGCACCTTCCAAACCCACGACCACTACCATCTAGGAGGACAAGAGCAGCAGATACCTGGGAACCCCACCACTTGGAGATTCCCCTCCAAGTCACTCACCATCCTGACTTGGAAATATATCGGCCATTCCTTCACTCTCGCTGGGGCAACATCCTGGAACTCCCTCCCTAACAGCACTGTGGGTGTACCTACATTTCAGGGACTTCAGCAGTTCAAGATGGTAGCTCACCCCCACCTTCTGAAGGGCATCTAGGGATGGGCAATAAATACTGGCCCGAGCCAGCGCCACCCACATCCCGTAAATGAATTTGCAAAAAGAATTGAGGCATCCTGGGCTGTAAAAGCTGCTGTATAAATGTAAAGTTTTCTTCTTTCATTTTCTCTCCAGAGGTCTTCTCATCGGTCTCACCATTTTCTCTTCGCAAATCTTGTATAAGTACAGCTGTATATATATATATTTTTTTTTATAAATGTTTTTATTAGTTTTTTTCTGAACAAGGTATAATTACCGTTATGTACACAGAATAAGAAACACATATATATATATATATATATATATACACACATTTAGAGGAGAAGGGCACACCCCAACATAAAAAAATACAATAACATATGAAATGGAATAACTGGTGGGGTATTGTGCACCAGCTTGACAGCGGCATCCCTGTACATCTGGCAAAATTACCCACACCACATAAGTAGGCGACTGCCTGGTAGGGGGGGGGGGGGGGGGGGGGGGGGCAAGCACACCTTTGGGTGCCGGGGAGAAAATCACAGTGTGCGATATTTGGCTGTGCTGTGTGTTGCTGTCGCCCGCCCTTCCCGGACGGGTCTCGCTGCCGTCCCACGCTCGCCCCCGCTTCTGCCGCTTCTCCCGTCCTCCATCTCCAATTTCCTCGTTCCCCGCTCCTGGAGATGTCATGCACGTTTTGGCATCCCGTGTCCTCCCTCCGGCTCCCGCTTCCCTACCCCCCGCCGGCCCTCCTCTCCCGTCCCCCCACCCCCCCTCCACGGTTCGCCTCCCTCTCCCCAGGTTTAGCTGTCTTCCCCCTCCCCCCACGTGGTTCGCCCCTCCCGCCTCAGGTTTAGCCGTTTCCCCCCCCCCCCCCCCCCTCCCAGTCCATCTCTCCCCTCCATGCCCCGGCTACCTTCCCCCGACTCCCGACCATTTTCCCCTGATTCTTGGCCACCCGGCTATTCTTCCTCTTGTTCGTTGGCCACAAACAGGTCCCGGAACAGTTGCATGAATGGATCCTGGAAGCCAATGGTTCTGTGGAAGCCGTCGTCTGACCCTCGGATGGCAAATTTGATTTTCTCCATTTGGAGAGATTCCGAGAGGTCGGACAGCCAGTCTGCAGCTCTGGGTGGTGCTGCTGACCGCCAGCCAAACAGGATTCTACGGCGGGCGATCAGGGAGGCAAAGGCAAGGGTGTCCGCCCTCCTCCCCAGGAATAGATCTGGCTGGTCTGAAACCCCGAAGACCGCCACTATCGGGCATGGCTCCACCCTCACCCCCACCACTTTGGACATAGCCTCGAAGAAGGCTGTCCAGTACTCCACAAGTCTGGGGCAAGACCAGAACATGTGGGTGTGGTTGGCCGGGCCTCTTTGCCACCGTTCACATCTGTCCTCCACCTCCGGGAAGAACCTACTCATACGGTTTCTCGTTAAGTGGGCTCTATGTACCACTTTTAGCTGCGTCAGGCTGAGCCTTGCGCACGTGGAGGTGGAGTTGACCCTATGCAGTGCCTCGCTCCAGAGTCCCCACCCTATCTCCATCCCCAGGTCGTCCTCCCATTTCCTTCTTGTTGCGTCCAGTACGGTGTCGTCCCTTTCTACCAGTCGGTCATACATGTCGCTACAGCTCCCTTTATCTAGGATACTTGCGTCCAGTAGGTTGTGGGTACGTCCTTGTCTCCTTTCGTAGGAAGTTTTTGAACTGCAGGTACCGTAGCTCGTTCCCCCTGGCTAGCCAAAATTTCTCTGTCAGTTCGTCCAGTGTTGCGATCCTGTCGTCCGTGTATAGGTCCCTGACTGTCAGTGTCCCCCCGTCCTGCCTCCACCTTTTGAAGGTGGCGTCAGTCAGTGCTAGTGTGAACCTATGGTTGTTGCAGATGGGAGCCTTGTCCGACATTTTGGTCAGGCCAAATTGCTGCCGCAGTTGGTTCCAGGATTGGAGGGTGGCTGTCACCACTGGGCTGCTGGAGTGTTTTTTGGGTGGGGATGGGAGTGCTGCCGTGGCGAGGGCCCGGAGGGAGGTCCCCATGCAGGAGGCCTCCTCCGCGTACACCCACTCAGCTTCTGGCTCCTGGATCCATCCCCTTACTCGCTCGGCTGTTGCCACCCAGTAGTAGAATTGTAGGTTTGGGAGGGCTAGCCCCCCCCCTGGATTTTGTTTTTTGTAGGACCTTCTTTGGGATCCTAGCGTTTTTACCCCCTCCCCCATACGAACGCCATGATTAGTTTCTCCAGCGCTTTGAAAAAGGCCTTGGGGATGTAGATCGGAATGGATTTAAACAGGAAGAGGAACCTGGGCAGTACGTTCATTTTGATCGTCTGGACTCTCCCCGCGAGGGAGAGTGGGAGTGTGTTCCATCTTTGCAGGTCCTTTTTTACTTCCTCCGTCAGGCTGGTGAGGTTCCATTTGTGGATCCCTTTCCAGTCATGGGCTATTTGGATCCCTAGGTAGCGGAATTTGTGTTGGGCTTGTTTGAACGGCAGCCCCTTTAGTGCTGCCCCCCCCCCCCCCCCCCCCCCCCCCCCCTTGCTGGTGTACTGGGAAGATCTCGCTTTTGCTCATGTTGAGATTGTAGCCCGAGAAGGCTCCAAACTCTTTCAGGAGCGCAATGATTCCGTCCATGCTGCTCTGTGGATCCGAGATGTAGAGGAGCAGGTCATCTGCATAGAGTGAGACTCTGTGCTCTCTGCCTCCCCTTCGGATGAGTACAGCTGTATATAATGATCAATAGCCACTTACAGCTCACTCCAGATTTACTGGAATAATACCTGGCCTCCGAGAGTTAAACAAACTAGGGGTGTATTCCCTGGAATTTAGATGGTGGAGAGGTGATGCAATTCACGTTTTCTAGACCACTAGCTGGGGAGTCTGGGACTATGGGGGAAATTTTAAAATTAAGACTTTTTTGTCTGGTGGCACCAGAAGTGCTGTTCAGTGCAGGAAAAGGGAAATGAACCCGTTGCCTCCAAGTGCCTAGTCATACATCGGTATTGAGAAAATAATCTTAATCCTACACTTCTCAAACCAAAGAGACCGCATATTGCTCGGTGATGAGAGTGGAAAGAGAATTGATACAAATCACAGACCTTTGTAACAAGGCACCACAATTCACTCATGCCACTCACAAAACGGGGTTACTTTCTTTCTGGTATGTGGGCATCGCTGTTCACAGTTCCAGGTAGGGAAGAGTGATGCAGCTGCTTTAGAACAGCTTAGCTGGGTGTGTGAATTGTAGAGCATTATTCTTCAGCAAACTGCCGGAGGATCTCCAGCTCCCCGACCTTTCTGACACCTGCCCGCGACCCACACTTTGAAAAACCCGGTTCTATAGTGGTAGTGGTCATGGGTTTGCAAGGTGCTGTTTAAGGAACCTTGGCGAGTTCCTGCAGTGCATTTTGTAGATAGTATACACAACTGCCACTGTTCGTCGGTGTTGGAGGAATTCAATGTTTGTGGAAGGAGGATCAATCAAGCTTTATCCTGGATGGTGTTGAGATTCTTGAGAGTTGTTGGAGCTGCACTCATCCAGGCAAGTGGAGAGTATTCCATCACACTCCTGACTTGTGCCTTGTAGATGGCGGACAAGCTTTGGGTAGGGTCAGGGGTGAGTTACTCGTTGTAGGATTCCTAGTCTTTGACTTGCTCTGGTAGCCACAGTATTAATGTGGCTGGGTCCAGTTCAGTTTTTGATCAATGGTAACCCCCAGGATGTTGATTGTGGGGATTCAGCGATGGAAATGTCATTGAATGTCAAGGGGTGATGGTTAGATTCTCTCTTGTAGGAGATGGTCATTGCCTGGCACTTGTGTGGCGCAAATGTAACTTGCCACTTGTCAGCCCAACCCTGGATATTGTCCAGATCTTGCTGCATTTGGACATGGACTACTTCAGTATCTGAGGAGTCGTGAATGGTGCTGAACATTGTGCCGTCATCTGCAAACATCCCCCACTTCTGACCTCATGGTGAAGGAAGGTCATTGATGAAGCAGCTGAATCATAGAATCCCTATAGTGCAGAAGGAGGCCATTCGGCCCATCAAATCTGCACCGACCCTCTGAAAGAGTACCCCACCCAGGCCCCCTCCCCATCCCAGTAACCCCAGCTAACCTTTAGACACTAAGGGACAATTTATCATGGCCAATCCACCTAACCTGCACATCTTTGGACACCAAGGGACAATTTAACAAGGCCAATCCACCTAAACTGCACATCTTTGGACACTAAGGGGCAATTTAGCATGGCCAATCCACCTAACCTGCACATCCTTGGCATGTGGGAGGAAACCGGAGCACCCGGAAGAAATCCACACAGATATGGGGGGAAAGTGCAAACTCTACACAGTCACCCAAGGCCGGAATTGAATCCGGGCGCTGTGAGGCAGCAGGGCTAACCACTGTGCCACCGTGAAGATGGTTGGGCCTATGACACTACCTGGATGAACTCCTGCAGAATGTCCTGGAGCTGAAATGCTTGACCTCCAACCACCACAACCATCTTCCTTTACTATTGCCCTTTCACATTGGCACCAAACTTTGTCAACCATGATTTTGTATTATGTGCCCAAGAAATTCCAACTGTGTCTCCTGATCTTGGTCAGCAATGTTCTTTTGGTCTCAGATTTTACCAGCACTTCTTCATTGGTAATGTGACTTGTACATCTTCAAAAACCACAACTTTGCAGCCTCAATTCATCTCTGCATTACCTCACTGAATGTCCAACATTTGTTTCCATGTGTCAAAATTGGTGTGATGTAGCTTTGCAGTATCCTCAGCTTTGTGTTCATGACTAATTTTGAGTTAATCACAATCGTTTCCATTGTTTGAAGAGCATTAGAGGAGTGGAATTAGGAAATACTTCAACACACAAAGCATGATCGAAGTTTGGAACTCTATTCCACAAACAACAAAACAACAATTGTTCATTTTAAAACTGAGATTGATAGATATTTGTCAGGATCTTTAGGTCAGGAAGAAAATCTGTGGAATCTTCCCTTAGTAAATCAAATTAGTAGTGTAGCATCTAGGGGGCATATTGTACATAGTCTTTGGAGGGCTTGATAAGTGAAGGGTCTTTTCCCCTTTCATACTTTATCTGCTTATATAATCAAAACCTGGCTTGACCCGATCAAAATGCAGTCAGATCGGTGAGATTCATGCACGTCGCCTAAAAGATTAACCATGTCTTGGTTGTTGTTGTCAAACCAGTCTTGGTGCTTCCGTTTAGCAAATTCTAGGACCTCAGATCCTGTGCTGCTAAGTAGCATCCGGTTCTAGTATCTTGAGCAAGTATTGTCATGTGAGAGTACATTTGAGAAATGGGGGTTTATAAAATAGCTGGAGTGGATGTACCTTTTCGAAATGGGTGTTTATCAATGATGTCAGAGTGTGGGTGGAGCTGGACTGTCTGCTTTTAAGGCTGTGTTTAGTTTTGATTTAGATTTGGAGAAGCTGCAATCGCAGCAAGATGTGTATAAATCTCTGCAAGCTAAAGAATGTTCATTTGATGATTTCAAAGTGGTAACTGCTCTCAGTAGTGAAGTTAAACCTGATGTCTTTCTGTAAAGAGGGTTCTTTTTGTCTTATGGATGTTGCAAGGAAAGATTAAGAGTTACTTATAGAGTATTGTATTCTTTGGGGGATTTATTGGTGTTGATAGTTGTTAACATGTTTACTCTGGGTTTATAAAGTGTTAACTGGTTTCATAAATAAACAGTGTTTTAATTTAAAAGTACTGTAGATTTCTGCTGTACCACACCTGTAGAGTGGCCCGTGTGCTCCCCATAACCACAATCCATTAAAAGTTGTGGGTCAGGTGAACTCCATGATACACTTTGGGGTTCTCTAAACCCTGGCCCATAACAGTATTAAACAGTTGCATCAAGTTTCCTTTGTGCTTTGACTGTGTTGAAGCACCTTAGATTTAATGTTCAAAGACACAATTTTCCTGACAAGCCAATGGTCAGACCAACATTCTGCCCTCTCAGGGAGTGGGGAGAGCAAATGTCCTTGAGATTTCTCTGCCATACAATAATATAGTCCAACATGTGTCAACATAGAAACATAAAAATAGGAGGAGTAGGCTATTTGGTTCTTTGAACCTGCTCCACTATTCAATATCTCAACACCACACTCCCATGTTCTCTCTATACCACTTGGAACCTTTAGAGTACAGAAATCTATCTATTTCCTTCTTAAATATACTCAGTAGCTTGGCCCCCACATCATAGAACATACAGAACATACAGTGCTGAAGGAGGCCATTCGGCCCATCGAGTCTGCACTGACCCACTTAAGCCCTCACTTCCACCCTATCCCCGTAACCCAATAACCCCTCTTTTTTGGTCACTAAGGGCAATTTAGCATGGCCAATCCACCTAACCTGCACATCTTTGGACTGTGGGAGGAAACCAAAGCACCCGGAGGAAACCCACACAGACACGGGGAGAACGTGCAGCCTCCGCACAGACAGTGACCCAGCGGGGAATCGAACCTGGGACCCTGGAGCTGTGAAACCACAGTGCTAACCACTTGTGCTGCCTTCGGTGGTAGAGAATTCCAGAGATTCACCACTTTCTGAGTGAAGAGGTTTCCCCTCATCTCAATCCTATATGGCCTACCCTGTGTTCTGAACCTGTGACCCTTTGGTCTAGACACCTCCCCCAACCACCAGCCAGAGGAAACATTATCCCTGCATCCAGTCTGTCCAGCCCTGTCAGAATGTTATACATTTCAATGCGACCCCGTCTCATTCTTCCAAATTCTAGTGAATACAGTCCCAGTCGACCCAATTTCTCCTCTTATGATAATCCTGCCATCCCAGGATCAGTCTGGTGAACCTTCGCTGTACTCCCTCTATGGCAAGTACATCCTTTCTTAGAGAAGGAGACCAAAACTGCACACAGCACTACAGGTGTGGTCTCACCAAGACCTGTACAGCTGCAGTAAGACATCCTTGCACCTGTGTTCAAGCCAATGAAGGCCAACATACCATTTTCATCGGACTCGAAACGTTAGCTCTTTTCATCGGACTCGAAACGTTAACTCTTTTCATTGGAGTCGAAACGTTAGCTCTTTTCATCGGACTCGAAACATTAGCCCTTTTCATTGGACTCTTCCCCTACAGATGCTGCCAGACCTGCTGAGATTTTCCAGCATTTTCTCTTTCCCAACATACCATTTGTCTTCCGAACTGCTTGCTGTACCTGCATGCCTGCTTTTAGTTACTAGTGTACTCGGACACCCTTTGTACATCAGTATTTCCCAATCGGGGGTCATCCATGCTGCTTGTTGGAAGACCATGTTTATGATGGTTAGGTCAACTGCACAGCATTTAGAGAGAAGATACTGACCATTGGAGATTACTCTGCCAATGTCATTGTGCCCGAGTACTCTTCTCCATGTTGAACAGTCTGTGCCCACTTCGGCATTGAAATCAGCAAGAATAGGGGTCGGGCTTCTCCGTTATACCGGCGCCCGGGGGTTTCCCAACGGTGCGGGGCTGCTCCACCATGGGAAACCCCATTTACCGGCCGGCGTAACAGAGAATCCGGCCGAACGGTCGGGGCAGAAATGTGGTGCGGCGGGGCGGAGAATCCCGCCCAATGAGTTTGTCCTGGGATACACCTCCCATGATCTTGCTGAGGTCATCATAGAATGCTTCTTTGACCTCATCTGTATGTTTCATTGTTGGAGCACAGGAACTCTTAAGTGTTGCATTCTGGTTACTGTCAAGAGTTAGTCATCCCCATAGGAAGCAAGTCAAGCTTGCATGCTGGTTCAAATCGAGTAGCAAAGTCTACACCTGACTAGTGAGGCTGGGCCTTGGACTTGCCAATCCAGTAATGCCCTCCATACCAGGCAACATCCTGGTAAATCTCTTCTGCACCCTCTCTAAATCCTCCACATCCTTCTGGTAGTGTGGCGACCAGAATTGAACACTATACTCCAAGTGTGGCCTAACTAAGGTTCTGTACAGCTGCAACATGACTTGCCAATTTTTATACTCAATGCCCCGGCCAATGAAGGCAAGCATGCCGTATGCCTTCTTGACTACCTTCTCCACCTGTGTTGCCCCTTTCAGTGACCTGTGGACATGTACACCTAGATCTTTCTGACTGTCAATACTCTTGAGGGTTCTACCATTCACTGTATATTCCTTATCTGTATTCGACCTTCCAAAATACCCTAGATCAGTGCTACTCAAAGTGCGGTGCCGTTACGCGAGCCATCGTCTGCCGGTACGTGGAGTGTTTCCAGAAAAGAAAGAGACAGTAGTGATATTCAACACCACGGGAGACTGACGGTCCCTGGCACATTGAAAAAAAAACTGCCGGTCCGCCACGTCGGATAGTTTGAGATGCACTGCCCTAGATCATATCAACAATTTCCAGTTTCCTGGCCCTAGTTGCTTCCTCTTCACTCTGGATGTTAGCACAGGGCTAAATCGCTGGCTTTTAAGGCCAACCAAGGCAGGCCAGCAGCACGGTTTAATTCCCGTACCAGCCTCCCCGAACAGGCGCCAGAATGTGGCGACTAGGGGCTTTTCACAGTAACTTCATTTGAAGCCTACTTGTGACAATAAGCAATTTTCATTTCATTTCATTTCATATTCAATCACTCTACACCTCCATCCCCCACCAGGAGGGCCTTGGCGCTCTCTGCTGCTTCCTTGAGCAGAAGCCCGAACAAGCATGGGCTTGGGGCAGCACGGTAGCATAGTGGTTAGCACAAATGCTTCACAGCTCCAGGGTCCCAGGTTCGAATCCCGGCTTGGATCACTGTCTGTGTGGAGTCTGCACGTTCTCCCCATGTGTGCGTGGGTTTCCTCCGGGTGCTCCAGTTTCCTCCCACAGTCCAAAGATGTGCAGGTTAGGTGAATTGGCCAGGCTAAATTGCCCTCAGGGTCCAAATTGCCCTTAGTGTTAGGTGGGGTTACTGGGTTATGGGGATAGGGTGGAGGTATGGGCTTGGGTATGGTGCTCATTCCAAGAGCCGGTGCAGACTCGATAGGCCAAATGGCCTCCTTCTGCACTGTAAATTCTATAATTCTATAAGCCTTCTCCACCGCCACTCTCCTATCAAGTTTCTTTCCAATTTCCACCAAGCTCTCACCTTCACATAGTCCATATCTGAAACTTCCCTTCCTTTCCTTGACCTCTCGGTCTCCATTTCCGATGGTGGAATGACCACCAATATTCATTACAAGCCCACTGACTCCCACAGCTACACCAGCTACCTTGCACCTTGTTTCCTGTATGGACGCTGTCCCAGTTTATCTGCGTCAGTCACATCTGGTCTGATGATGCCATCTTCTGACATGTCTGCCGTTTTCCTTAACCAAGGTTTTCCAGTTTGTGGTTGACAATCCACGCGATCCATTTCCCATGCATATGCCCTCACTCATTCCCCTCCCTCCCAGAACCGTGAGAGGAACCTCGACCCTTGACTTTTCATTCCACTAGCCTCCACATCCAAAGAGTTACATCTTCCACTCACTTCCCACCCCCCCCCCTGTCACCTTCTACTCTCCTCCAGCTGCGACACTCCCTCTTGTACAGTATATAATTCATCCAATTTCCCCCTCTCTTTAGCTCTGAAGAAGAGTCAGATGGAATTGTAATGTGAACTTTGTTTCTCTCTCCACAGATGCTGCCAGACCTGTTGAGTTTTTCCACATTTTTTGTGCAAAAAGAAAGCTGCTGCTTAATTGCTTTTCCCGAGCCTCAGAACACTTTGGCCCTGCAGTAAGGCTGGGGAAGAATGTAATCCCTGTATCAATACCCGCACCCCACCCCCACACACCCCCAGCCCATGGCCTCCAAGACTGTGGAAAGGGTATGGAGTTTGGTCCTGAACAAAGATCAAAGTCCACCAGGCAGTGGTTCTTACATCACTTGGACAAGACTTGGACAACCTACCAACATTAAATAAACATAGAACATAGAACAGTACAGCACAGAACAGGCCCTTCGGCCCTCGATGTTGTGCCGAGCAATGATCACCCTACTCAAGCCCACGTATCCACCCTATACCCGTAACCCAACAACCCCCCCCCTTAACCTTACTTTTTAGGACACTACGGTCAATTTAGCATGGCCAATCCACCTAACCCGCACATCTTTGGACTGTGGGAGGAAACCGGAGCACCCGGAGGAAACCCACGCACACACGGGGAGGACGTGCAGACTCCACACAGACAGTGACCCAGCCGGGAATCGAACCTGGGACCCTGGAGCTGTGAAGCATTTATGCTAACCACCATGCTACCGTGCTACCCCAAATAAAACAAGTGGAAACATCTTCGCTGCCTGAGATCTATTTACACCCCCAGATGGTGAGACAAAATCCCCAATACCGAGGTATCTGCAAAGCGCTGCATACCAGAGCGTGCTCATCAGAGGTTAGCTTTGCTGGCTGGGCCATGTGGTTCACATGCAGGATTCCTGCAAGCCAAAGACAGTACTCTACAGTCAGCTGAACAAGGGAACATACACCATAGCTCATACCAAACTCAGATATAAAGATAATCTGAAAGCCAACCTCAGAGATTGCACATGGGAAGAAACCCACCTTGGGCAGACCCAAACATAAAAATCTCAAGTCATCAGACAATTTTGACATTTGAGGGGAACAGAATCAAGTACCTGCAATGTGGCATAAAGCCAATGGGCACGATCCAACAGCCACACTGCGCCAAGAAAGCAGCTCGGCGCGGCACAGCATGGTCGTTGAAAGCCGGCATATTAGAGCGAGGCAGTAATGTGCAGATTTCCAAGGTGCCTGAGGCTTTGGAATTTAACCCCTTCGCCTCGGGAACCTTGGGCGAGTGTCCTTTAACACTGGTCCCCACAAACGCGGACCAGGCGGAAAGGCACTCATGGAGGTCTCCAAGGGGATCAGAGGCCACCAGGTGCATGCCCTTTGGGCAGGGGAGTGCTCTGGCACTGCTAATGCAACCTGGGCACCCTGGCAGTGCCAGCCTGGCATACTGGCAGTGCCACCTGGGTGCCAGCCTGGCACTGCCAAGGTGTCCATGTGGCACTGCCAGGTTAGCACTGCCAAGGTGATAAGCTGGCATTTTTTGCGCTCGTGCAATCAAATTGCCTGCTGCGAGGGGGGCCAGGGACCCTCTCAAATTGCGTTCGGGCTGGATGGGAGGTCAGGGATTGTTATGGGGGCCTCGGAGATTGGGACGCCATTTTAAAATGGTGTCCCTGACTCTCGCTATAATGTGGAATTCTGGGAGTGCCGGGAAACACGCGCCGAAAGAGAATTGGTAGAATTGCGCCCCATGCCTCCATCCATCCCTTCAACACTGAGTTCAAATGCAGTATTTGCAAATCGAGACTTGAGACATCAACCTAGACTGTAAACGGTCTGTCTTTTTAACTTGTTGAATACTTGTCTGTTGAAGTGATGCAAGAATCTATCAAAGCAGTAATCATTTCCAACTTGATCAAGCTTACTGAATCTGAACATGACCAGATCAAAATTTTAACTTTTTTCTACTTTATTCCTTCAATTTAATAGAAATATGAAAATCTAACAAAAGTGTTGCTGCTTCATTCTCGGAGGGAAATTCTGAATTTATTTCTCTCCCATTGCCAATTCACACTGTAGTCAATTAATTTATTACTTGCCTCCATTGCACTGACCAAGTTCAATAAAGAAGTTAGAACACAGTACAGGCCCTTCGGCCCATGATGTTGTGCTGGCCATTTATCCTAATCTAAGATCAACCTAACCTACACCCCTTCAATTTACTGCTGTCCATGTGCCTGTCCAAAAGTCGCTTAAATGTCCCTAATGACTCTGACTCCACCACCTCTGCTGGCAGTGCATTCCACACACCCACCACTCTCTGTGTAAAGAACCGACCTCTGACATCTCCCCTCTACCTTCCTCCAATCACCTCATTCTGTCCCCTCGTGACAGCCATTTCCGCCCTGGGGAAAAGTCTCTGGCTATCCACTCTATCCATGCCTCTCATCACCTTGTACACCTCTATCAAGTCACCTCTCTTCCTTCTTCGCTCCAGTGAGAAAAGCCCTAGCTCCCTCAACCTTTCTTCATAAGACATGCCCTCCAGCCCAGGCAGCATCCTGGTAAATCTCCTCTGTACCCTCGCCAAAGCATCCACATCCTTCCTATAATGAGGCAACCAGAACTGGACACAATATTCCATGTGTGGTATAACCAGGGTTTTATAAAGCTGCAGCAAAACCTCACAGCTCTTAAACTCAATCCCCCTGTTAATGAAAGCCAACACACCATACGCCTTCTTAACAACCTTAACAACCTGGGTGGCAACTTTGAGGGATCTATGTACGTGGACACCAAGATCCCTCTGTTCCTCCACACTTCCAAGAATCCTGCCTTTAACCCTGTATTCAGCATTCAAATTCGACCTTCCAAAATGCATCACTTCACATTTATCAAGGTTGAATTCCATCTGCCACTTCTCAGCCCAGCTCTGCATCCTGTCAATGTCCTGTTTTAACCTGCAACAGCCCTCAACACTATCTACAACTCCACCATCCTTCACGTCATCAGCAAACTTACTAACCCACCCTTCCACTTCCTCATCCAAGTCATTTATAAAAACAAAAGAGCAGAGGTCCCAGAACAGATCCCTGCGGGACACCACTGGTCACCGACCTCCAGGCGGAATACTTTCCATCCACTACCACTCGCTGTCTTCTTTCGGCCAATTCTGTATCCAGACAGCCAAATTTCCCTGTATCCCATGCCCCCTAACTTTCTGAATGAGCCTACCATGGGGAAACTTATCAAATGCCAACGGCGCAGCAATCTCCTCCCTCGCTTCCCGTAGTAACCTTGGGTATATCCCGTCAGACCCAGAGGACTTATCTATCCTGATGCTTTTCAAAATTTCCAAAACATCCTCCTTCTTAATATCAACCTGTTCGAGTCTATTAACCTGGTTCACACTGTTCTCATGAACAACAAGGTCCCTCTCTCAAGTGAATACTGAAGCAAAATATTTATTTAGGGCCTCCCCCATCTCCTCAGACTCGAGGCACAAGTTCCCTCCACTATCCCTAATTGGCCCTACTCTCACTCTGATCATCCTCTTATTTCTCACATAAGTGTAGAACGCCTTGGGGTTTTCCCTAATCCTTCCCCCCAGGGCTTTTTCATGCCCCCTTCTAGCTCTCCTCAGTCCATTTTTGAGTTCCTTCCTGGCTACCTTGTAACCCTCTGGGCCAGATCCTTGCTTCCACAACCTTACGTAAGCTTTCTTCTTCCTCTTTTTTTTTTAATAAACATTTTATTGAGGTACATGAATCTATAAACATAGTGAAAAAGCCGTCTCCCTCCCTTACAGGCCCCACCTTTATTAACCCCCCACTCTAAGCTAAACTAACCCCCCTCCCTTCTGCTGACGATTAATTTTCCGCGAAGAAGTTGACGAACGGTTGCCACCTCCGGGCGAACCCTAACAGTGACCCTCTCAAGGCGAACTTGATTTTCTCCAGAGAAAGCTAGCCATGTCCGACAGCCAGGTCTCCAACTTCAGGAGCTTTGAGTCCCTCAAAGCTAATAGTATCCGTCTCCGGGCTACCAGGGAAGCAAAGGCCAGAACGTCTGCCTCTTTCTCCTCCTGGATTCCTGGGTCTTCCGACACCCCGAAAATCGCCACCTCTGGACTCAGCGCCACCCTTGTTTTTAACGCCGTGGACATGACAAAATCCCCCAAGCTTCGGACATGTCCAGAACATGTGGACGTGGTTCGCTGGTCCTCCCGCACACTTTGCATACCTGTCTTTCACCCCAAAGAATCTGCTCATCTGGGCCACTGTCATGTGACCCCAGTGAATTACCTTGAATTGTATCAGGCTGAGCCTGGCACATGTTGTGGACGCGTTGACTCTACTCAACGTGTCCGCCCAGAGACCATTCTCTATCTCTCCTCTCAGCTCCTCCTCCCACTTGCACTTCAGCTCCTCGGTTTGCGTCTTCTCTGACCCCATAAGTTCCTTGTAAATGTCAGAAATGCTCCCCTCTCCTACAAACCCTCTGGAAACTACCCCGTCCTTAGTGGTAGGAGCGGGAAGGTTGACACCTGTTTACATAGGAAGTCCCGCACCTGCAGATACCTGAATTTGTTTCCCCTCGACAACCCAAACTTCTCCTCCAGCGCCCTCACATTCGGAAAGCTCCCCTCTATAAACATCTCCCCCATCCTCTCAATCCATGCTCTCTGCCATAACCGGAACCCCCTATCCATACTCCCCGGGGCAAACCGGTGATTATTACAGATTGGGGACCAGACCGATGCTCCCTCTGCTCCCACATGTCACCTCCATTGCCCACAGACTCTCAGGGCCGCCACCACCACGGGGCTGGTGGAGTACCGGAACGGCAGAGGTGCAGTTACCAACGCCCCCAGACTGGTGCCCTTGCATGAAGTTGCCACCATACGCTCCCATGCCGACCCCTCCCCCCACAACCCACTTCCTGATCATGACTATATTCGCCGCCCAGTAATAGTTCCTAAAATTTGGCAGTGCCAGCCCGCCCTCTCCCCGACTCCGCTCAAGCATTACCATCCTTACTCGTGGGGTCTTGCCCGCCCAAACAAAGCCAGTGATCACTTTGTTGACCCAGTTAAAAAAGGACCAGGGAATAAAAATGGGGAGACACTGAAATACAAACAGGAATCTCGGGAGGACCGTCATCTTCACCGTCTGCACCCTCCCAGCTAGTGACAATGAAAGCACGTCCCATCTCCGAAAATCGTCCTTTATTTGGTCTATTAGTCGGGCCATTTAATTTATGCAGCCGTTCCCATTCCCGCGCCACTTGAATGCCGAGGTACCTAAAGCTTCCCCCTACTAATCTAAACGACAGTTTCCCCAGTCGCCTCTCCTGTCCCCTCGCCTGGATCGCAAACATCTCACCTTTCCCCATATTTAGCTTATACCTCGAAAACCGGCCAAATTCCCCTTGCCACAGGAGCCTGATACAGCAATCTGACCCAGTCAATAAAGCCCCGCCCAAATCCGAACCGTCCCAGTACCTCCCACAGATAATCCCATTCTACCCGATCAAAAGCCTTCTCTCCGTCCATTGCGACCACTACCTCCACCTCCCTACCTTCAGGGGGCATCATGATCACGTTTAACAACCTTCTTACATTGGCCACCAACTGCCTACCCTTAACAGCCCTGTCTGGTCCTCCCCAATCACGTCCGGAACACAATCCTCAATCCTGGAGGACAAACTTTTGACCAGCAGTTTGGCGTCCACATTCAACAAGGAGATCGGCCGGACAGGCGCACTGACATCAGTCGGAGTGATGGCGGTTTGAGGCCCGCGGTCGGGGCGGCAGAGTCTGGCAAGAATCCAGCATGCCAAAAGAGGGAGACCCTACCGCCCTGGTCAAAGCAGCCCACCTGATTATACTGTCTACCTCCTGGGGCATGCAGATATGGGTGTCGTTATCAGGTTTTGTTCTGATTAACACCGTTAGCAGACATAATTTTGGCTTAGTTCAAAGAAGTTTGTTTCCTTACTCTTTCTGCACTGACCTGGGAGATTCATTCCTCAACCTGGCTCTTTATGCCTTGTGTCATCCACACGAGTTAATCAACAACGATGAAGCCGTTCAGATAACATCGTTTTTTATCTGCGTGATCCTCTCTGAAATTAATGCCCAATGGTTCAGTGAAACCACAACAGAGATTATGTTGGAGATGCACCAGATCGAGAATGAGCACCACTTGGGACAGGAGGTGGGGTTTGGAATCTACCGAGAACTCTACAAGAAGCTGAAGGAGAAAGACCCTAAATATCAGAAACTGAGCCAGCGCTTTGTCAAGTACCATGTCCTCTCCATGGTTTGCAACCTGGCCTGTGTTTTCTGTAATGGACTCAACCTGCTTTACACTGCAGCCAACCTGAAAACTTTCTCAAAAATCTCGGTTACCTTCCTCTTGAGTCTGCCAAAATATTTCTTTTGGGATTTCACGATGCTGTGGACATTGTCATCTCCTGTGTGTTATCTCCATTTTGATAATTGTGTTCTAATTATGCCAATCACTGGTGATCAACAGAAAACAGTCCAACTTCTGAAAGCTTTTTACTGTGAGGAGCATTGACTTGTTCCAGCCGTGCTGCCCCCCCCCCCCCCCCCCCCCCCCCCCGGGCCATGTCAAAGGTAGCAAGTCTATCCCTCTCTTGTAAGGAGGCTACATGAGCTGGATTTGTGACACTTCAGCTCCGCATCAGGGTGAGTCCACTGCACAGAACCCTGGTTAACGTTCTGTTAAATCACACTTGATGAAGTTGTTACGTCCCTGACATTGCAACCTTCTCTTGGGAACATTCACTGTAACTGGTTTTGCAATTCCAGCCTTCTTTTATGTGAAGTGTGACTCGATTCACCAGCTTCAGTTTGGCTCAGGATCTGACAGAGATCAGCACTGAGTGGTGATGTAAAACAGGCTGGTAGAACAGCTTGCGACTTAGAAGCATCATCAGAAAGTGTATGGGGATGGTCAGTGCAGACAATGGAAATGCGGGGCACATTCCAATGAAGTTACGGTTAATGCACACGATCAGAGAGCTTTACTCTGACTCGAATGTGCTCTGTATTGTAAATGGAACTGCTTGATAAAATTGACAAAGTTAAAAAGCAAAAAACAAAAAACAAGATTATCGGCCTGTAGGACCCACACAGCTCCGGGTTCTTGTCCCGCTTCAGGATCAGCAAAATCGTAGCCTGTGATATCGTCGGGGGCAGCACCCCTCTTTCCCTTGCCTCATTGAACATCCTCATCAACAACAGTCCCAATATCCCAGAGAACTTTTTATAAAACTCCACTGGGTACCCGTCCGGCCCCGGGGCTTTACTCGACTGCATGGCCTTCAGCCCCTCCGCTATCTCTTCCAACCCAATTGGGGCCCCCAGCCCTTCTACCAGCTCCTCGTCCACCTTTGGGAAATTCAGCCCCCCTAGGAAGTGCCTCATCCCCTCCGTTGGGGGCTCCGACCCATACAGCGTACTGTAGAAATCCCTAAACGCCTTATTCATCCCTGTTGACTCTCCAACCAGGTTCCCATCTCCATCCTTTACTTGGGGGCGCGGGGGGTGCGGGCGGGCGGGGGGGGGCCGAGGGGGGGGGCGGGGGTGTGGGGGCGGGGGGGGTGGGGGCGGGGCCAGGGGGGGGCCCGAGGGGGGGCGGACCCAAGGGGGGGGCGGACCCAAGGGGGGGGACGCAAGTGTGAGTAAAAGGAGAACTTCTTGACTCTTGGCTTCCCAAACCTCCATGGGTCCACCCGCTGGGTCAACTTTCTTCTTCCTCTTGACTAGAAGCTCCACTTCTCTTGGGGGCTGGTTTAGCTCACTGGGCTAAATCACTGCCATTTAAAGCAGACCAAGCAGGCCAGCAGCACGGTTCGATTCCTGTGCCAGCCTCCCCGGACAGGCGCCGGAATGTGGCGACTAGGGGCTTTTCACAGTAACTTCATTGAAGCCTATTCGTGACAATAAGCGATTTTCATTTTCATTTCTTGCCATCCGAGGCTCCTTCCCCTTACCATTCCTTCCTCGTCTCAGTGGGACAAAACTATCCAGCACTCGCAGCAAGTGCTCCTTAAACAATGCCCACATTACTGTTGTGCATTTCCCCAGAACAACTGTTCCCACTTTATGCTCCTCAGCACCTGTCTAATAGCACTATAATTTCCCCTCCCCCAATTAAATACCTTCCCATACTGTCTGTTCCTATCCCTCTCCATGACTATGGTAAAGACCAAGGACTTGTGGTCACTGTCACCGAAATGCTCTCCCACCGAGACATCTGACACCTGACCTGGTTAGTTGACAAGCACCAAGTCCAATATGGCTTTCCCCCTTAGTCGGACTATCTACATATTGAGTCAGGAATCCTTCCTGTACACACCTGACACAATCTGCTCCATCCAACGATTTGCATTAAGGAAGTTCCAGTCAAAATTAGGGAAGTTGAAGTCACCCATGACAACAACTCTGTCACTTCTGCACTTTTCCAAGATCTGCCGCCCAATCCTCTATCTCTCTGCTGCTATTGGGGGGGGGGGGGGGGTCTATAGAAAACTCCCAATAAAGTGACTGCGCCTTTCCTATTTCTGACTTCCACCCATACTGACTCAGTAGACAAACCCTCCTCAACTACCTCCTTTTCTGCAGCTGTGATGCACTCCCTAATTCACAGTGCCACTCCCCCTCCTCTTTTACCTACCTCCCTATGCTTCTTAAAACATCTAAACCCCGGAACATCTAACAACCATTCCTGCCCCTGTGAAATCCATGTCTCCGTAATGGCCACAACATCGTAGTTCCAAGTACTGATCCATGCTCGAAATTCATCTCCCTTATTCCTGACACTCCTTGCATTGAAACAGATACACTTTAACCCATTCCACTGAGTGCAACTTTGCCCTATCAACTGTCTATCCTTCCTCACAGACTTGCTGCATACTATTTCTGCCTGTTCAACAGCTGCCCTATCCTCTGATCCGTAGCTCTGGTTCCCATCCCCCTGCCAAACTAGTTTAAACCCTCCTGAAGAGCTCGAGTAAATCTCCCACCCAGGATATTGGTGCCCCTCCAGTTGAGGTGCAATCTGCCCTTCATGTACAGGTCCCACCTTCCCCAGAAGGTATCCCAATGATCTCCATAACTGAAGCCGTCCCTCCTGCACCATCCCTGTAGCCACGTGTTCAGCTGCACTCGCTCTCTGTTCCTTGCCTCACTTGCACGTGGCACCGGTAGCAATCCTGAGATTACTACTCTGCTCATCCTGCTCTTTAGCTTCCAACCTAACTCCCTAAAATCATCTTTTTAGAACCTCATCCCTTTTCTTAGCTATGTCGTTGTTGCCTATATGCACCACGATTTCTGGTTGCTCCCCCTCCCTCTTAAGAATCCTGCAGACTCGATCCGAGACATCTCTGACCCTGGCACCCGGGAGGCAACATACCTTCCGTGAGTCTCGTTCGCGACCACAGAATCTCCTATCCGTTCCCTAACCATTAAGTCTCCTATCACTATTGTTTTCCTATTCTCCCCCCTTCCCTTCTGAGCCACAGGGACAGGCTAAGTGGCTACTGCATTGGTAAAGTATAAAGGTTAATCCAGAAGTATAACACTAACCAGAAAAATCAATTCAAATTATTCATTAATAACAGATTATATCCAGCCTGAATGTGCATCACATTTTCTCTGAGGTTAGGAGATATCTGTTTGATTCAGGAAGAAATCTGTGATGACCAGTCATTTTTAATCTCCCTGTACTTGAACACAGAGGCCACAAAACTGGACTCCATAGTGCCACTGGTTCCAGCACTACAGGAACCTGGAGGGGATAAAAATGATGTGGGTCCATTTGCAACAACCTCTGGTGCAGCCCACACTGATCAATATCTTGGGAAAGGTAATGGTGCGGGTGTGCCATGCAAAGTGAACAGACTATGGCAGAAAACGAAAATACTGCAGGTGCTGAAAATGTAAAATAAAAACAGAAAATGTGGAAATACGCAGTGGGTTTGGCAGCAACTGTGGAGAGAGAAACAGAGTTAATGTCTCAAGTCAGGTTTGACTCTTCAGGTTCAAAACCACACCATCCTGACTTGGAAATATATCACCGTTCCTTCACTGTCGCTATCTTATACTTCCAACATTCAGTGTAAGTATGAGGTACATCTGAATTAACAAGGAACTATGATCAAACACATGACCCTACTAAGTAAATTCCAAATGCGACCAAAACGGATTCCATGGATTTCTCAATAACACATCCAGATGTCAGCAACAGAGTCAACCAATCTCACTGAAACTTCATCTTTCGCATGAGGGTTTCCAATCTGCACATTTGAAGATCTCACCTTGGAATTCTCTCCAAAGTCACTCCCATTTGGACTGCTTCAACAATGGCCCACCTCACAGGGTTTCAATCTTGTCTTGTGAGATTACTTTCCCTTGGATTTCCAAGTATACTCGAGCACAATTTCAGCTCTTCTGCTATGCCAAGAAGAACTCTGCTGCTCTAAAAGGGGTACCTTTGTCCCGACTGGATGCAACACGGAGTCAACTGCCTTCTCAGATCTTCAGGCTTTCTCGTGAGCCTTCTTCGACTATCAGAGCTTCTTCTCAAGCCCACTTCACTTAAAGTCTGCTCCCAGCAGCTCTTTCTTTAATTAGACTCTGTTTATCCTTACCTTAACTGGCCTGTTTCCGTGCCTTGTCCCTGCCTCTGGGCCACTTGTTTAGCCTTCTCCCTGCCGTCCCCTCTAGTCTCCCTCGCCAGGACACTTAATTAATGTAGCTATTTTCAAAATCAGGGTCGCGACCCGCGAGTAGGTCATGGGCGGGTGTCGGGACAGTCGCCAGACTATCGGTTGAGGTGTTCCCGATCACGGGAAGAAGTGCCCAATGGCTGTGACCAGCTCTTTTTTTTTAAACTGTTTTTTTTTAAATTTAGAGTACCCAATTCATTTTTTTCAATTAAGGGGCAATTTAGTGTGGCCAATCCACCTACCCTGCACATCTTTGGGCTGTGGGGGTGAGACCCACGCAGACACGGGGAGAACGTGCAAACTCCACACGGACAGTGACCCAGAGCCGGGATCGAACCTGGGACATAGAACATAGAACATAGAACACTACAGCGCAGTACGGGCCCTTCGGCCCTCGATGTTGCGCCGACCTGTGAAACCATCTGAAGCCTATCTGACCTACACAATTCCATTTTCATCCATATGTCTATCCAGTGACCACTTAAATGCCCTTAAAGTTGGCGAGTCTACTACTGTTGCAGGCAGGGCGTTCCACACCCCTACTACTCTCTGAGTAAAGAAACTGCCTCTGACATCTGTTCTATATCTACCACCCCTCAATTTAAAGCTATGTCCCCTCGTGTTGGTCATCACCATCCGAGGAAAAAGACTCTCACTGTCCACCCTATCTAACCCTCTGACTATCTTATATGTCTCTATTAAGTCACCTCTCAGACTTCTCCTCTCTAACGAAAACAACCTCAAGTCCCTGAGCCTTTCCTCGTAAGACCTTCCCTCCATACCAGGCAACATCCTAGTAAATCTCCTCTGAACCCTTTCCAAAGCTTCCACATCCTTCCTATAATGTGGTGACCAGAACTGCACGCAGTACTCCAGGTGCGGCCGCACCAGTAGTTATGTACAGCTGCAGCATGACCTTGTGGTTCCGAAACTCAATCCCCCTGCTTATAAAAGCTAGCACACCATATGTCTTCTTAACAGCCCTATTAACCCGGGTGGCAACTTTCAGGGATTTATGTACTTGGATGCCGAGATCTCTCTGTTCATCTACACTACCAAGAATCTTGCCATTAGCCCAGTACTCTGCATTCCTGTTACTCCTTCCAAAGTGAACCACCTCACATTTTTCCGCATTAAACTCCATCTGCCACCTCTCAGCCCAGCTCTGCAGCTTATCTATGTCCCTCTGTATCCTATAACATCCTTCAGCACTATCCACAACTCCACCGACCTTCGTGTCATCTGCAAATTTACTAACCCATCCTTCTACACCCTCTTCCAGGTCATTTATAAAAATGACAAACAGCAGTGGCCCCAAAACAGATCCTTGCGGTACACCACTAGTAACTGAACTCCAGGATGAACATTTGCCATCAACCACCACCCTCTGTCTTCTTTCAGCTAGCCAATTACTGATCCAAACCGCTAAATCACCTTCAATTCCATACTTCCTTATTTTCTGCAATAGCCTACCGTGGGGAACCTTATCAAACGCCTTACTGAAATCCATATACACCACATCAACAGCTTTACCCTGATCCACCTGTTTGGTCACCTTCTCAAAAAACTCAATAAGGTTTGTGAGGCATGACCTACCCTTCACAAAACCGTGTTGACTATCGCTAATCAACTTGTTCTTTTCAAGATGATTATAAACCCTATCTCTTATAACCTTTTCCAACATTTTACCCACAACCGAAGTAAGGCTCACAGGTCTATAATTACCAGGGTTGTCTCTATGCCATGAGGCTGCCTCGATGACCTCGATGCCATGAGGCTGCAGGGCTAACCCACTGTGCCACCGTGCTGCCCTGGCTGTGACCGGCTCTTGAAAATGCCGGCCGCGACCGGCTTTCAGAATGCCAGCCAACCCACGTATGCATGCCCCCTTAACAGTGCGCAGGCTCGGAGCCCAGCGAGGCAGACCGATACCTCCTGACACCAGTGCTGACCCAGGTACAGATTTTTTTTAAAAAATCTATAGTCTTCCTGCCTGGAGCGGCAGCAGAGAGCAGGTCACATGCCCAGTATGCTGACATCACGAGTTCTGGGCGCGAGAGAGATTCCTCCATTTTGTAGCTGCCAGCAATGCTGGTGTGAACTCCAGGGCCTCTGGTGAACAACCCATGAAGAAGCTGAAAACAGGAACAGAGCAGCATAAAGATGATTTCTTGAGGCATGGGTTTATTAATTGGGCCACTGCAAATCAGAATGCAAAGCCCATGTGTGGTGTACGCAGGGAGGTACTGGCAAATGAAAGATTAAAACCCTCAAAACTTCAAAGGCACTTGAAGACTGAAGGCATGACGACTTTGACGACAAACCTCTTGATTTTTTTCAACGGATGCAGTGAGATGTTAATTTGTCAGCTGAAGTCCTCAGCAGAAATGTAACATTGAATGACAAAGCAAGAGAGACGGTGAGGCTCACCTGTTGTCACATTAAACATAAGCAAAAATGGTGGGTCGCAAAGTTCGGGCGGTGTGGGTGTGAAGGTCTGCCGGTGTGGGTCCCGAAGGATGGTCAATTGGTAAAAATGGGTCCCAGGCAAAACATTTTGAAAAACACTGGATGAATGGCCTTCACACCTGATCAAGTTCTTCAGGCCCAGATATGCAGAGTATGTCCTGGGCCTGAAGGACATGAAATATCCGAAACGCGCATGTGCAGCCAGTTCCTAGCCACAGCATGCTCTGGGGGTCCACGGTCCATCAGCATTTGGGAGTTCCCGACCTCCAAGCTAGTTTGAGCTTCTTAACACCGTGCACAGAACATCATGTTGGTGGATGCCTACTAAACTGCTAGCAGCCACAATCCTTTTATCTTGTGCCAGTCAGCCATTTTTGAGACACCACATTGAACCAGAGGGTGGCTGCTTCGTAGTAAGGATTACCCGCTGTACATATGGCTCCACTCCACCACCTGACCACACATGACCAGTTTTGGTCTATTGAGAGATATACCACGATCAGGAACGTCATGGAGGAAGCCAACAGAATTCGCAAACCACTGTTCCCTGCCTGGACTGCCTGAAGGGAGAGCTCTATTAGTTACCAGAATATATCTCCTGGATATCATGACAGCGCAGCACTTGCTACCAAGCCTAAGGTGAACAATTCAAGAGGAGGAAGAGCGAGCATGAGCCAGAGGAAGAGGAGGAAAGGAGGAGGTATCCAGAACATCATTGCTCCCCATGGGATATCTGTGAGTGGCTCATTACATTTCATTTCTCCTGAAAACATGCCCGTCACCATTGCTCCACAATTCCCCACCTTTCCATTCTTCTGACACTGACCATCACAAGACCTCTTGGCCAAAGTGCTGAAATAACAGTGTAGCCTGATGGGTATTTGCAAAGACACCAGCAAAGCCTGATGGTTAATAGAGCTAACTCTGCATCAGGCTAAGGATTGTGGGAGCAGCAAGGCTGCGGGGGTCTGCAGTAAACAGGATGTGCAGCCAGGGAGTGAGCACAGGAGCTGATTGGACAGTAGCTGTTGTGCCTTGAACAAACAAATGATTGAACACAGGCTCCTGTGTGTCATGCTCCAGAGAGAATGAGAACGAGAGAGTCACGACCTCTCTTTGAGCATTCGTAACATCAAGGGCAATGATTGATTAGTGCTGTCCTGCGAATACGTGACTGGAAGAATGTGATCAGTGCCTGAAGATCTGTATAAAAGAGAAAACAAACTTCTGAAGAGATAACCTGCAAGAATAAAGCCACACCCTGGGTCCGTGACCCAGAGAGGACATCAGGGTCCACCAAGAGGGAGTGGGATCACCTCGCCTCTTAACGGATGGCATTTATGTCCAAGATTTGATACCTTTTGTAGAACAGAGTTTTGATACTGTGTGTAACAGAGCTTTTGATACCCTTTATAGTGGTGTTTTGATGCTATAAAGGAGATTATTGTACGATAATTTGAGAGGTTTGTCCATAACACTAGTTGACCGAAGTTTAAGGTGCAACAACAGACACTCCAAAAAAAAAACCATTCCATACCAAACTTATCCAATAACACTTTTAATACATACAAAACTGAACTAATCACCCCTTCCACTCAGTGCCTGTCTTGCAGGTGCTTTTGCCTGTTCTAGTGTTCCTAAATGGCGCTACCCTGGTGGCTGCAGTGTGGCTGATGGCAGCCTACTGACTTTCACTGGTGGAGATTATAGAGAGTTTTGCAGGATGTCCTCGAGCAACTCTGGTCCTTGAGGGGCCCGGCATCAGACTACATCACCTCTGCATGGGTGCTAACAGTCTGGGCTGATAAGCCAGCTGAGAGACAGCAGCAAGGGCTCTGATGGAATGGCAGCAGTGGCAAGACGAATGCTATCACCCCGAGAATAAGAAAAGCGGATTCCAGTAGTGATCCCCCTGGGCAGTGCATCAGCAGTTCCAGTGATCTGATGGAAGACATATTGC
The DNA here is from genome assembly GCF_902713615.1 of Scyliorhinus canicula. NCBI lineage: Eukaryota > Metazoa > Chordata > Chondrichthyes > Carcharhiniformes > Scyliorhinidae > Scyliorhinus > Scyliorhinus canicula. Next base: position 8,084,765 of record NC_052173.1, on the reverse strand, counting down.
TGGATTGCCATGAGAGCAGCAAATCCCTCCCACACCCCTGAGCAATGGTATCTGGAGCCATGATGGCAGCTGTCTGAACCTGAATGACACAGAGATGTTCCAGTACAGCTATAACACAGGCATCCACCTGACCAATGTGGAAAATTACCCAGGTATATCCCGTCCACTAATAGCAGTTCAAATCCAACCCGGCCGATTACCACCCATTAATCATCAGCAAAGTGGTGGAAAGCGTCAACAGTGCAATCATAAATCACTTACTCAGCAATAGCCTCCTCACTGATCCTCAGTTTGGGTTCTGCCAGGGTCCCGACAGCATTACAGCCTTAATCCAAACATGGACAAATGTGTTGAACTCCAGAGAGGAGAGGAGACTGCCCTTGACATCAAGGCAGCATTTCACCAAGTGCAGTATCACAAAGCCCGTGCAAAACCTAAGTCAGTGGTTGAAATCATACCTAGTATTACATAGAACAGTACAGCACAGAACAGGCCCTTCGGCCCTCGATGTTGTGCCGAGCAATGATCACCCTACTTAAACCCACGTAACCCGAATACCCGTAACCCAACAATCCCCCCATTACCTTACACTACACTACGGGCAATTTAGCATGGCCAATTCACCTATCCCGCACATCTTTGGACTGTGGGAGGAAACCGGTCCTGTGTAATCAGTCCTTGGAGGCAGACGTCCCGTCACCAGAATTCAACATACAAAACGGTCTCGGAGCATCTCATTTAGCGCCAGGCCAAATTCGCAAGCCTCTGCTAATCGCCTTAATCTAGTTAAAAAGTTTGTAACTGACTCGCCAGTGTCTCGGAATGCTGAGTAAAACCGGTACCTTCGCAGGATCAGAGGTGGCTTCAGGTCATGGTACTCTTTTACTAAATCCGTCAATTCCTGGAAAGTTTTTGTGTCCGGTGCCTCCGGAAAAGTGAGACTACGCATAATGGCAAAGGCTGCCAGCCCACACGCGGTCAGCAGAATGACCCGTTGCTTTTCATCCGGAATTATATAGTTTGCTCTAAAGAAGTACTTCATCCGCTCTAAATATTGGGCCCAGTCTTCCACTACAGGGTGAAAAGAGTCCAACTTTCCAAATAAAGGCATTTTGCCTGTCAGTGGCTAACCCTCAATATGCAGCAGCTGCTGACGAGTGGGTTTCTTTGGGTCGTTCCGACCTTTCTTCCATCATAGGGGCAGAAGTGGGGATGTTCATTGACAATTGCACAATGTTCACAACTCCACAGATACGAAAGCAGTCCCTGTCCACATTGAGCAAGGCCTGGGCATACTCAAAATAAAGCTGGAAAATGTACTCACATGTAGTTTCCTTCTGGCTTTTGTGACGCCAGGAGGCTGAGCTATTCAGCTATACCAGGTATGTCAACCAAATCAAGTGCCACACTGACATTTTGTCCTCTCTCATGCAGAACAAGGTTACTGCAGAAAGAACCAGATAATTTGGCAGGGCATCGGGGACTGCTACAACTCCATCCACTCTAAGCCCGGTGGATGAGATGGTAACCTGAATCATGTAGCTAGCTGCAACAAAGGCCGTGGCATCCAGTCACCAAGGTAATCAAGGATGTTGGTAGGTTATTGCCTTAGGCCCTTTCTCAATTTCCACCTCACTCCCTTCCTACTTGGCATGATGTGAAAGCTGAGATGATGTGACCATGGATGTCCTGCGTTCATCCATACCCCTTTCCCATAACCCATCCTTGCCCTCCTGTTTTTACTCTTTCAGATACCCAAGACCTCCCAGCTGGCCACCCACTGGATGTGGAGGGAGAACAAACCCACATTAATATGACACGCATAGCTGCCAGCTCATATACTGGCACTGCGCACAAGACAAACACTAAAGGGATGCACAAGGATGAATAGTTAATTTGTCTGTATAAGTGGATGTATTGTTGGGTAACGATGTAAAAAAATGTTTTTGCTGGTAGCTTCTATAGTTTGATGTTGGCCAAATGGGGCGTCTCAGATAGGCATAATGATAGGCAATAGTGGATCTATTCTGGTGTGGGGAAGTTGTTTCACTGAAATCAGAGCCTGATAATCCACTCTCTTACTGTCCAACTGATTACAAGGGATGCAGGGTGTACCGTCTCTGCCTCCTCTTCCAATTCCTTCGCCTTCTGAGGTACCCTCTGCAATGCCAGGTGGCAATGGCTGGGCTCCTCCCCAAATCGGAAATGTTTTTTGAGAAGGCCTGGTCAACAATGTTCCAAGTACCACAGTGGCTCATGTTGTCGGTTCAAGGTTCTCTGCTCGCATTGACAGAAAGAGGTCGTCAGTCACATATAAGCCTTTATCCCTGACCAGTCAGCATCAGGTTCCTCTCGGATGGTAAAAAGACCTCACTTGCAACTTACTGACAGTTTCGCGAAATAGCAGGGCCCTTCTTGCAGCTGAATGCTTGATCCTTGTTGAGTGATGTGCAAATTCATTTTTCCCTTTGTGGTCCAAACTTGAAAAATGAGCATCACATCAGCCATTATTACTGTATGACAACTTGCCAGTTCCAATATTTCTTGTGCATCCCTTTAGTGTCCGTCTGTTGCGCAGTGCCAGCGCATGCTCCCTTCTTAAGCTGGAGGGCCACGCAGGAAGTGACGGGAAAATTCAAGCTACAGATCCAAATTACATGCCCTTTAACTTTCAGAGAATGGTTGATTATTGAATGATTGACTTCCAGGAAGTGTTTGTCTGTGATTTGCAAAATCTCAAAGAACCTAAATGAAAGAATTCAATTGACTGATTTGTCTCATTAATCCTTTCATGTGAAAGCTGTCACATTATTTAAACTGTCTCTGCTATGTCAATGCAAGCAATCATGCTACTTAGCTGCCACAACTGCTAGCTGCAGCTCTTTAAGAGCTGCTGCATACTGGATTTTATATTACTCACCTGAGGGACAAGCTTGCGCGGTAAACGTTTCATGAACCAGTAGCCAATTGAAATTAGGGAAGGAACTACCATTGCAAAACTTGGCATGGCCTTTGTTTTTTTTTTTCAAATTTGGAGTTTCAGAGTAAAGGTCCATCTGCACTGCTCATCAAGCACTTTCCGCTCGAGTACAGAATGAGTTTGATGCAGAGCAACGGTCTCATTAGACAATGAGAACATTAGTTGTGTATATAACAAGATAGGATAGGGTTAAAACTTCTTATGTTACATTTGGGGATTTCATAAACACAGCACAGTTTTGGTTTTTAAAATACTGAAAAGCCAGATGGCCTAATATTGAAAGGCCATACCAGTAAATCAGACCCAAACTTTCTTGTGTTTATGACTGTTCTGAGAAATATTTTAACAATAGACGGGTAAAGCTTGAGGCAGACTTTTAGGCTCCCAAAATCCTTAAGATAAAAATTAGTCGGACAGCGTCTTCCAAACATGAGATTTAGTGTTCTCCATACTTAGCATGGGTCCAACTCATTGCTACCATGAAACTTAGAGAAAGTGAAAATATATATATTATTAAAAATAAATTTAGAGTACCCAATTATTTTTTTTCCAATTAAGGGGCAATTTAGCGTGGCCAATCCACCTACACTGCACATCTTTGGGTTGTGGGGGCGAAACCCACGCAGACACGGGGAGGAAAATATTTTAAAAGTGAGTTAAAAGCAAAATGGGAGTCAGCAGTCTGGGCCGGCCAGCTGGCTGAGGGACAATAACAAGGACACGGACGGAGTGGTCATGGTGGGGACACGAATGCGGTCATTCTGAGAGAGGTCAGCAGGTTCATGCTCCAAGGAGCCATGCCACTCCCCCGGGACAGCACCTCAGTAATCTTCATAACCTGCTGGAGAACAGATTGCTGGGCTGCAGTGAGATCCACATCCAGAATGGCAGCTGTTTTGTGTGGATGGCAGCAGACACAGGCTGGGTGTCAATAGCTGGGGATATCATGAGCTCTGTCTCAGCTTTCACTGCAGCCCTCATACATCAGCACTGCCTGCACTCCAGTGGAAGCTTAGATAGCAGCCATCAAACACTCTCACATGGGCCTGTCTGGTGTCATGTGAGAGTGCCTTTAAGAATTCGATGTTTAAGAAATGTACTTTTAAGAAATGAAGCTGATCATATTACTGAAGTGATGTCACGGGGGGGAGCTGAGCTCACTTCTGCTTTTTGGGAGTTTTAGTTTCAGTTTGAAGAAAGCTTGGGTGTGGCTGTGAGCTGCAATGCTGGTGATCTCTGCCATGAAGGACTATCGCTTAATCCTTTGGTGAAATCGGAATTGCAAAAAGGTCTCAGTATTGAATATAAATCTAATGTGCTTCTGTTTGAAGGATTTGTTAAGTCTTTTGGATGTGTAAAGGAACAGTTTGCAGGATTGGGTCGTGTATTATTTTCAGGGTTATCTTTGAAGTAAGGGGTGTTAAGAGATCCAATGTTTATTTAAAAAGTTAATTTGAGTTCATGGAATAAACATTGTTTTGTTTTAAAAACCACGTGTCCATAATTGTAATACTACACCTGGGGAACAAGCCGTGTGCTTCAAAAGCAACAATCCATTAAAGGTGGGGGTTGGTTGAACTCCATGATACATTTTGGGGTTCTGAAAACACCTCTCCCATAACACTGGTGGTGCTTTGGTGGAGGTTCCCACCAGGTCCACACTGGGAAGACTGGATTCCAAGCTCTGTGCGATCCCCTGAAGCACCGTGGAGCCAGACTCCTTTGTGCTCTCAGTCAGTGACTAAAGACTATCAAATAACAAAGAACTAACGAAAAGTACAGCACAGGAATAGGCCCTTCAGCCCTCCAAGCCTGCGCCGACCATGCTGCCTGTCTAAACTAAAATCGTCTACACTTCCGGGGTCCCTATCCCTCTATTCCCATCCTATTCATATATTTGTCAAGTTGCCCCTTAAACGTCACTATCGTCCCGGCTTTCACCACCTCCTCTGGCAACGAGTTCCAGGCACCCACTACCCTCTGTGTAAAAAAACTTGCCTCATACATCTCCTCTAAACCTTGCCCCTCGCACCTTAAACCTATGCCCCCTAGTAATTGACCCCTCTACCCTGGGAAAAAGCCTCTGACTATCCACTCTATCTATGCCCTTCATAATTTTGTAGACCTCTATCAGATCGCCCCTCAACCTCCTTTGTTCCAGTGAGAACAAACCAAGTTTATTCAACCTCTCGGACAGGCTAACAGTAGCATCTTGGTCTGTATGTTCATCAGCATTCTGATATAGTGGGGGCGTATCAAGTAGTGTCAGAGATGTGCGGAGTGCTGGGCGTAAGATAGAAATGAGGTGGGTATACCAATTTTCTGTCTTACTCAACTAATTTCTAACAGGCACACTGTGAACCACACTCCCTGTGCCTGAGAGTCAAGGTCACTTAAATGGACACTCTAAAAATCTTTAGAAGGACACAGTTCAATCAAATGGGCAGACAGGTTGCAGGTACAATTAACTTTGCGGTAAAATGGGGGTCTATAATGAATGGGAAAAATACTGAAAAGTATGGATGAAGAGAGAGACAGAAGGGGCGGGAATTTTCACTCTGAAAATTCCCGCCCGAAGCCAACAGACCTTTCGCTGGCCAGTCAACTTTTCCATCCCGCCCACGGCAATTCCCGCAGTGGGCGGGACTTGATGATTTAGACCAAGGTTTCAAATACATCACTGCTTACAAATAGGAGTTTAGGCACACAACGCAAAAGGCTACATAGTATGTCAGGTTTTCGTAATAGCACACAGAATACTCGGACAAAGAAATAATAGTAAATTTGTACAAGTCATTCGTCAGGTCACAGTTAGATTACGGTGTTCAGGTTTGGATGTGCCATTATACAAAGGACATTGAGTCCATAAAAAGCAAACAGCAGATGATTCCAGGGTCGAAAACAATGCTCACGTGGCCTGACGGCTGATACTTGTGCCTCTACGGTGGCAGTAAAACCTTGGGCTCCAACTGTACATCAACAGGCACCGAGGAGGACAATTGGTGGATGCACTCATAGAAACAGAAAATAGGAGCAGGAGTGGGCCATTCTGCCCTTCGAGCCTGCTCCGCCATTCATTCTGCCCATGGCTGAGCGTCTTCTCCCAGGCCTATATCCCCAGTATCGAGGCACTGGTCACACAGACTAGCTGTGTTGGGCAGGCCATATTGTCCGCATGCCCAACACAAGTCTCCCAAAACAAGTGCTCTACTCCGAGCTCTGCAGTGGCTAGGAGGGCAGAGGAAACGCTACAAGGACATTCTGAAAGCCTCCCTAAATAAATGCAACATTAATAGGTTTAAGGTGCGAGGGGCAAGGTTTAGAGGAGATGTACGAGGCATGTTTTTTACACAGATGGTAGTGGGTGCCTGGAACTCGCTGCTGGAGGAGGTGGTGGAAGCAGGGACGATAGTGACATTTAAGGGGCATCTTGACAAATACATGAATAGGATGGGAATAGAGGGATACGGACCCCGGAAGTGTAGAAGATTTTAGTTTAGATGGGCAGCATGGTCGGCACGGGCTTGGAGGGCCGAAGGGCCTGTTCCTGTGCTGTACTTTTCTTTGTTCTTTGCTCATCCCATCGACACTTGGGAATCACTTGCCTCAGAACGCACAAACTGGAGAAGAACATCTGCGAAGGCGCCAATCACCTCGAGCGTCGCACGGTGGAATGCGCGCAGGCCAAGCGTAAACAGCGGAAATAGAGCGCAGAATCCAGAGAGTCCCACCTACCCACCTCATCAAACACCACCTTCCAAGCCTGTGGCAGAATCTGCAGAGCCCATCTCCCCGGAGTGGAAGCAAATCATCCTTGACGCTGAGAGACTGCCCAGAGAAGGCTGATCATCCAACTCAGTAACCTCTTGCCCTCATATCCTTTGATCCCTTTCGCCCCAAGAGCTGTATCTAATTCCTTCTTGAAATCACACAACGTTTTGGCCTCAACTACTTTCTGTGGTAGTGAATTCCACAGGTTCACCACTCTCTGGGTGAAGAAATTTCTCCTCACCTCAGTCCTAAATGGTCTATCCTGTATTCTCAGTCTGGACACACCCACCATCGTGAGCATCCTTCCTGCATCTACCCTGTCTAGTCCCGTTAAAATTTTATACGTTTCTATGGGATCCACCCTAATTCTTCTGAACTCCAGCGAATATAATCCTAACCAACTCAAACACTCCTTATACATCAGTCCTGCCATCCCAGGAATTAGTCTGGTAAACCTTCGCTGCACTCCCTCTATAGCAAGATAGATTCGTTTTGGTGCAGAGGTCACTTGAGGTGGATTGAGAAAGTAGAGAAAGTTTTCTTCGCTCTCAAGTGTCCAGAAGCTGCCAGGTTGCAAGATATTCATCCAATTGAAATAAATGTTTCAAGAAGCATGTTAAAATGTTGTCTTTTAATGAATTTTTATCATTTATAAAAACATAGTTACAGATCAAATTGCACAGTAATTATAATCGGGGACTTTAGTTATCCGAATATGGACTGGGATACTTATTGCATAAAGGCCAGAGAGGGGAAAGTGTTTCTAGTTGTTCAGGAGAGTTTTCCACATCACTATGGCCAGAATTTTATGTTGTTCATGTGACGCACGTCCGAGCTGTAAGTGTGTGAAACTGCACGGAAAGACATCGGTGCCCGTGCTGACATCATCACACACGTGCGCAATATTTCAGTGCGTGTGAGAGTTGGAACTGAGCCTCACCGACAGTCAAGCAGACAATTCAGCCCAGTAAAGGTCCCATTGGAAGCAATTTAATTGGCCCGTCTGCTTTTCCAGTTGGCAGGCAGACTGATTGGCCAGGCGGCCTTTACGTTTTAGCTTCAACCTCGTCCAGGGCTGGAGGAATTTCTTCAGCCAGAGGGTGGCGAATCTGTGGAACTCTTTGCCGCAGAAGGCTGTGGAGGCCAAATCACTGAGTGTCTTTAAGACAGAGATAGATAGGGTCTTGATCAATAAGGGGGTCAGGGGTTATGGGGAGAAGGCAGGAGAATGGGGATGAGAAAATATCAGCCATGATTGAATGGCGGAGCGGACTCGATGGGCTGAGTGGCCTAATTCTGCTCCTATGTCTTCTGGTCTTATGAGCTGTCAGAAAATAAAATTTTATTTAAAAAGGTGTTTGGGGACTGAGGTTTGAGTTTGAATGTGCTCCCCAGACTCTCTTTGCAGAGCTTTTCCATTGCAATTTATTTTTTACAGGTATGAAGCTCCCTGAGGCAGCTCCCCAGTGGTTGTCCACCTGAGGGAGCACATTAGAAGTGCCAGACCGCACCCTCCCGTTTCTCAGCACCTGCGCTCCCTGGCATCTCAGAGGCTTTCCCAGCCTGTGTTTCATTCCGGCTGGCCATTAATTAGCCAGCCAGTGTAAAATCATATTCCGGGGCTGACCGCAGTCTGAAGCGGGTTTTGTGCCCGCTTCCTGGCCTGCCGAGTGCGCATGCCCGGCGGGTGAAAAATTCAGGTCTCTAATTCCAGTCCAACAAAGCAAGAGGCCTGGTCTGGTTCTGCAGAACGAAGTGGGTCACGTGAATTAAGTGTTAGCAGAAGAATACTTAGTGGACAGTGATCAATGTATCATATGGTTTAGTTAGGACAAGGAGTAATCCAGTCTAAAAAATTATAAATTGCGGGAGGGCCAAATGGGGTGAGAATGGATCTGGAATCAAAAACAGGCTCTAAAACTGTCATGAACAATGGACTGCCTTTAAAGAGGAGATAGCTTGATACAGTTGAGGTATATTCCTATGAACAGGAAAGGAAAGGAAAACCAATCCAGAGTTCCCTGGATGAAAAGGAATAGAGGCCGGAATTCTCCGGCCATTGGGATTCTTTGTTCCCGCCGGCAGCGTACCCCGCCTGCGGTTTTCCCGGCGGTGTGGGGGTGGCTTCAATGGGAAATCCCGTTGACAAGCGGCGGGAGTAGAGAATCCCGCCGTCCCGTCAGCGAATGGCGCACCGCCGAGAAACACGTGGCTGGGGGACCGGAGAATCCCGCCCAGAGAATAAGATGCAGCAGAAAAAGAGGTAGTAAAAAAGGGGAATGGGGCCGAATAAGAACCTAAAATGGGATTTACACATGGAGGCTGGGGGTATGGCTGAGGCACTAAATGAACACTTGAAAAATGAAATGATAATCGCTTCTTGTCACGAGTAGGCTAAACTGAAGTTACTGTGAAAAGCCCCTAGTCGCCACATTCCGGCGCCTGTTCGGGGAGGCTGGTACTTTGCATCTGTCTTTACCAAGGAAGATGCTGCGTGAGGTTGGCACCGCGGTCAGTGCTGTGGGGCACACCTCCCGCTCTGGGGAGCAGTGCTGGATGGCGTGGTGCACTCACAGGTAGAGGTTGCACAGTCCCTGACAGGGATGTCGCACTCCCTGGGCTCCATCTCTGTGAACATTCGGCAGGACTGACAGCGTCAGGTCGGTGGTTTTCCAGGGCATGTCTCCGATCACACCTCCGTCCCACAGTGAGGCCCGGGGGTCACCGGGCTCCCCGAGGGAGGAGGAGGTTCTGGGGCCCGTCCCGGTAACTCCAGCAAGGGGGGTCCCTGAACATTCTGCCTCCCCCCGTTCCGTCCCTGGCGCATCTGTTGGGCAAGCGGGCAGGACAGGGTGACTCCACACCACACCAGGAAGCAAAGTACTGTACACACCCCTGTCAGCATCAACGGGGCCGAGATGTGCAAAGCAAGTTTTTTTACACAGTGGGTAGTGGGTGCCTGGAACTCGCTGCCGGAGGAGGTGGTGGAAGCAGGGACGATAGTGACGTTTAAGGGGCATCTTGACAAATACACGAATAGGATGGGAATAGAGGGATACGGACCCCGGAAGTGTAGAAGATTTTAGTTTAGATGGGCAGCATGGTCGGCACGAGCTTGGAGGGCTGAAGGGCCTGTTCCTGTGCTGTACTTTTCTTTGTTCTTTGCTCATCCCATCGACACTTGGGAATCGCTTGCCTCAGAACGCACAAACTGGAGAAGAACATCCGCGAAGGCGCCAATCACCTCGAGCGTCGCACGGTGGAACGCACGCAGGCCAAGCGTGGAGATGGTGAGCAGTTTCAAATTCCTAGGGGTACACATCACCAAAAATCTGTCCTGGCCCACCCACGTCGATGCTATCACCAAGAAAGCACAACAGCGCCTATACTTCCTCAGGAAACTAAGGAAATTCGGCATGTCCACATTAACCCTTACCAACTTTTACAGATGCACCATAGAAAGCATCCTATCGGGCTGCATCACAGCCTGGTATGGCAACTGCTCGGCCCAGGACCGCAAGGAACTTCAGAGAGTCGTGAATACCGCCCAGTCCATCACACGAACCTGCCTCCCATCCATTGATTCCATCTACACCTCCCGCTGCCTGGGGAAAGCGGGCAGCATAATCAAAGACCCCTCCCACCCGGCTTACTCACTCTTCCAACTTCTTCCATCGGGCAGGAGATACAAAACGCTGAGAACACACACGAACAGACTCAAAAACAGCTTCTTCCCCACTGTCACCAGACTCCTAAATGACTCCTGAATGACCCTTTTATTGACTGACCGCATTAACACGACACCCTGTATGCTTCATCCGATGACGGTACTTACGTAGTTACATTGTATATCGGGGCTGACCGCAGCCTGAAGCGGGTTTTGTGCCCGCTTCCTGGCCTGCCAAGTGCGCATGCCCGGCGGGTGAAAAATTCAGGTCTCTAATTCCAGTCCAACGAAGCAAGAGGCCTGGTCTGGGTTCTGCAGAACGAAGTGGGTCACGTGAATTAAGTGTTAGCAGAAGAATACTTAGTTGTATATTACATTGTATATCTTGTGTTGCCCTATTATGTACTTTTTTAAATTCCATTTGCTTCCCATGTACTGAATGATCTGTTGAGCTGCTCGCAGAAAAATACTTTTCACTGTACCTCGGTACACGTGACAATAAACAAACCAATCCAATCCTCCTGCATGCCCTGTCCGGTAGGGCCTCGAAGGATATTCGGTCACGGTAAACCCTAGGCCTCGCTGGGCGCCTGTGGCTCCCTGGCACCACCAGCTCCTCCTCCCCCCCCCCCCCCCCCCCCCCCCGCCCTGCGCACCATCGATATCAGTGCCTGCATCCTGTGCATTCCCGACGATCTGGGGGTCAATGTTTGTCTCAGCATCCGCCTGGACATTCCGGCCGTGAGCGCCTGCAGCCTGCGCGGTGACGACGGGACCCTCTGCGGCCATCCCCTCAGCAGCAGCCACTCTGAGCCGTCGCAGTCTCCGCTGCTGGATGGCCACCTGCAGTGCAGCGGCTCCAACCACTGCGGTGAACATCGCTGTCTGGTTAGCATACATGGTGACCCACAGGAGGGTGGTGGGGGGGTAGAGAAACAAGATGTTACACGGAGGTTCTTGGACACCTCGACAGCCAGGTGGCATGGGATACCTGTGTGCCCCGGTGGCCTGGTCTCGCAGCAGACATGCAGCCAGCCTAACCTCTGGTCACTGGCTGCGTCCACTGGCCAGTTCACACCGTCCTCACTGGTGTGGCAGTCGCCTCTGTCCATCAGTGAGACGACCCCTTGCAGACATGTCCTAATCACTGTCCGGCCATGGCAGGGCGGCTGACATGTGGCACCAACGGATAGGCAACCTCCTCCTCTTCGCCCTCCTCCCCTCCTCAGGCATGTCTGAAGCCTTCCACGTAGGCATCCTCCTTAACCGCAATTGCCGGCAGCGTTCTTGGAGAAACATTCCCCACCCCCCCCCCCCCCCCCCCCCCCCAGCACCGGCCGTGTCTGCAGAAACTCCGGGACAGGGGCCGCTCACCTCCTCGCTCCTCATCAGGTGTAAACGGCGACGGCGTGACCCCCGGGCCACCCGGGCCGCTGAATAGCTGGGGTGCCGGAGAATCCCCATTGTGTAGCGGGCGATTCTCCGGCTGACGCGGTGCTGACCTCGACGGGGCCGTTCTAGCCGGTTGGGGGAATGGCGGGACCGGCGTCGCGCGATATAATGGCGCGGCCGGTGATTCTCCCATGGGCAGCGATTCGGAGAATCCCGCCCGTGATTTATTGTCATAAAGAAACAAAGAAAATTACAGCACAGGAACAGGCCCTTCGGCCCTCCCAGCCTGCGACGATCCAGATCCTTTATCTAAACCTGTCTCCTATTTTCCAAGGTCTACTTCCCTCTGTTCCCCACCCGTTCATATATGTCCAGGTGCATCTTAAATGATGCTATCGTACCCGCCTCTACCACCTCCGCTGGCAAAGCATTCCAGGCACCCACCACCCTCTGCGTAAAAAACTTTCCACGCACACCTCCCTTAAACTTTCCCCCTCTCACCTTGAAATCGTGACCCCTTGTAATTGATACCCCCACTCTTGGAAAAAGCTTGTTGCTATCCACCCTGTCCATACCTCTCATAATTTTGTAGACCTCAATCAGGTCCCCCCCTCAACCTCCGTCTTTCCAACAAAAACAATCCTAATCCACTCAACCTTTTTTCATAGCTAGCACCCTCCATACCAGGCAACATCCTGGTGAACCTCCTCTGCACCATCTCTAAAGCCTCCACATCCTTCTGGTAATGTGGCGACCATGTACTGAGATACGGTGAAAAGTACTGTTCTGCATACAGTTCAGGCAGATCGTTCCATACATGAAAACATACAATAAATACATGAGGGTGCATAATGAAAATATATAAACATCAACAGCGGGTGAAGTATTCGGTGTGGTTTTGAGGAGACTGCACTGGGGTTTCCTCAAGCAGGAAGAAGGTGGATGAATCAGTGAAGCACATATTTTGTGAGAGATGGTCATAGGTTCACATTTTGTTTATGGAGGAGGCAGCATTGGAGGAATGGGTGCCATCAACAAGGTCTTGGACAGAAGGCAAAAGGTCTCTCTTGCGCTTTTTACTGGTTTCCATAGTGAAATTAATGAAATCCTAGGTCTGGGAAAACATAGCATCTGTCACTTGCACAATGCAACGTGTACTGAAGCTGGGAAATTTGACAGCGATCTCCTGCTGTTGCTCGGAGGAATTAATCTCAAAATCGTTTAAGGCAGCGGTTCTGGTAATCTGAGTTCTCTTGGTAAACCACCACAGATGGGGGCGGCGCGGTGGCACAGTGGTTAGCACTGCTGCCTCACAGCACCAGGGACCCGGGTTCGATTCTGGCCTCGGGTGACTGTGTGTGTGGAGTCTGCACGTTCTCCCCGTGTCTGCGTGGTTTTCCTCCGGGTGCTCCGGTTTCCTCCCACAGTCCAAAGATGTACAGGTTAGGTGGATTGGCCATGATAAATTGTCCCTCAGTGTCCAAAGATGTACAGGTTAGGTGGATTGGCCATGTTAAATTGTCCCTTAGTGTCCAAAGATGTGCAGGTTAGGTGGATTGGCCATGTTAAATTGTCCCTTAGTGTCCAAAGATGTGCAGGTTAGGTGGATTGGCCATGATAAATTGTCCCTTAGTGTCCAAAGATGTACAGGTTAGGTGGATTGGCCATGTTAAATTGTCCCTTAGTGTCCAAAGATGTATAGGTTAGGTGGATTGGCCATGTTAAATTATCCCTTAGTGTCCAAAGATGTGCAGGTTAGGTGGATTGGCCATGATAAATTGTCCCTTAGTGTCCAAAGATGTACAGGTTAGGTGGATTGGCCATGTTAAATTGTCCCTTAGTGTCCAAAGATGTGCAGGTTAGGTGGATTGGCCATGCTAAATTGTCCCTTAGTGTCCAAAGATGTACAGGTTAGGTGGATTGGCCATGCTAAATTGCCCCTTAGTGTCCAAAGATGTGCAGGTTAGGTGGATTGGCCATGTTATATTGTCCCTTAGCGTCCAAAGATGTACAGGTTAGGTGGATTGGTCATGATAAATTGTCCCTTAGTGTCCAAAGATGTACAGGTTCGGTGGATTGGCCATGTTAAATTATCCCTTAGTGTCCAAAGATGTGCAGGTTAGGTGGATTGGCCATGCTAAATTGTCCCTTAGTGTCCAAAGATGTACAGGTTGGGTGGATTGGCCATGCTAAATTGCCCCTTAGTGTCCAAAGATGTGCAGGTTAGGTGGATTGGCCATGCTAAATTGCCCCTTAGTGTCCAAAGATGTGCAGGTTAGGTGGATTGGCCATGTTATATTGTCCCTTAGCGTCCAAAGATGTACAGGTTAGGTGGATTGGTCATGATAAATTGTCCCTTAGTGTCCAAAGATGTACAGGTTCGGTGGATTCGGCATGTTAAATTATCCCTTAGTGTCCAAAGATGTACAGGTTAGGTGGATTGGCCATGCTAAATTGTCCCTTAGTGTCCAAAGATGTACAGGTTAGGTGGATTGGCCATGCTAAATTGCCCCTTAGTGTCCAAAGATGTGCAGGTTAGGTGGATTGGCCATGTTATATTTTCCCTTAGCGTCCAAAGATGTACAGGTTAGGTGGATTGGTCATGATAAATTGTCCCTTAGTGTCCAAAGATGTACAGATTCGGTGGATTGGCCATGTTAAATTATCCCTTAGTGTCCAAAGATGTGCAGGTTAGGTGGATTGACCATGTTAAATTGTCTCTTAGTGTCCAAAGATGTGCAGGTTAGGTGGATTGGCCATGCTAAATTGTCCCTTAGTGTCCAAAGATGTGCAGGTTAGGTGGATTGGCCATGCTAAATTGTCCCTTAGTGTCCAAAGATGTGGAGGTTAGGTGGATTGACCATGCTAAATTGTCCCTTAGTGTCCAAAGATGTGCAGGTTAGGTGGATTGACCATGTTAAATTGTCTCTTAGTGTCCAAAGATGTGCAGGTTAGGTGGATTGGCCATGCTAAATTGCCCCTTAGTGTCCAAAGATGTGCAGGTTAGGTGGATTGGCCATGTTATATTTTCCCTTAGCGTCCAAAGATGTACAGGTTAGGTGGATTGGTCATGATAAATTGTCCCTTAGTGTCCAAAGATGTACAGATTCGGTGGATTGGCCATGTTAAATTATCCCTTAGTGTCCAAAGATGTGCAGGTTAGGTGGATTGACCATGTTAAATTGTCTCTTAGTGTCCAAAGATGTGCAGGTTAGGTGGATTGGCCATGCTAAATTGTCCCTTAGTGTCCAAAGATGTGCAGGTTAGGTGGATTGGCCATGCTAAATTGTCCCTTAGTGTCCAAAGATGTGGAGGTTAGGTGGATTGACCATGCTAAATTGTCCCTTAGTGTCCAAAGATGTGCAGGTTAGGTGGATTGACCATGTTAAATTGTCTCTTAGTGTCCAAAGATGTGCAGGTTAGGTGGATTGGCCATGCTAAATTGTCCCTTAGTGTCCAAAGATGTGCAGGTTAGGTGGATTGGCCATGCTAAATTGTCCCTTAGTGTCCAAAGATGTGCAGGTTAGGTGGATTGGCCATGCTAAATTGTCCCTTAGTGTCCAAAGATGTGGAGGTTAGGTGGATTGACCATGCTAAATTGTCCCTTAGTGTCCAAAGATGTGCAGGTTAGGTGGATTGACCATGTTAAATTGTCTCTTAGTGTCCAAAGATGTGCAGGTTAGGTGGATTGGCCATGCTAAATTGTCCCTTAGTGTCCAAAGATGTGCAGGTTAGGTGGATTGGCCATGATAAATTGTCCCTTAGTGTCCAAAGATGTACAGGTTAGGTGGATTGGCCATGTTAAATTGTCCCTTAGTGTCCAAAGATGTGCAGGTTAGGTGGATTGGCCATGCTAAATTGTCCCTTAGTGTCCAAAGATGTACAGGTTAGGTGGATTGGCCATGCTAAATTGCCCCTTAGTGTCCAAAGATGTGCAGGTTAGGTGGATTGGCCATGTTATATTGTCCCTTAGCGTCCAAAGATGTACAGGTTAGGTGGATTGGTCATGATAAATTGTCCCTTAGTATCCAAAGATGTACAGGTTCGGTGGATTGGGCATGTTAAATTATCCCTTAATGTCCAAAGATGTGCAGGTTAGGTGGATTGACCATGTTAAATTGTCTCTTAGTGTCCAAAGATGTGCAGGTTAGGTGGATTGGCCATGATAAATTGTCCCTCAGTGTCCAAAGATGTACAGGTTAGGTGGATTGGCCATGTTAAATTGTCCCTTAGTGTCCAAAGATGTACAGGTTAGGTGGATTGGCCATGCTAAATTGCCCCTTAGTGTCCAAAGATGTGCAGGTTAGGTGGATTGGCCATGTTATATTTTCCCTTAGCGTCCAAAGATGTACAGGTTAGGTGGATTGGCCATGATAAATTATCCCTTAGTGTCCAAAGATGTGCAGGTTAGGTGGATTGACCATGTTAAATTGTCTCTTAGTGTCCAAAGATGTGCAGGTTAGGTGGATTGGCCATGCTAAATTGTCCCTTAGTGTCCAAAGATGTGCAGGTTAGGTGGATTGGCCATGCTAAATTGTCCCTTAGTGTCCAAAGATGTGGAGGTTAGGTGGATTGACCATGCTAAATTGTCCCTTAGTGTCCAAAGATGTGCAGGTTAGGTGGATTGACCATGTTAAATTGTCTCTTAGTGTCCAAAGATGTGCAGGTTAGGTGGATTGGCCATGCTAAATTGTCCCTTAGTGTCCAAAGATGTGCAGGTTAGGTGGATTGGCCATGATAAATTGTCCCTTAGTGTCCAAAGATGTACAGGTTAGGTGGATAGGCCATGTTAAATTGTCTCTTAGTGTCCAAAGATAGAACATAGAACATAGAACAGTACAGCACAGAACAAGCCCTTCGGCCCTCGATGTTGTGCCGAGCAATGATCACCCTACTCAAACCCACGTATCCACCCTATACCCGTAACCCAACATCCCCCCCCCTTAACCTTACTTTTTAGGACACTACGGGCAATTTAGCATGGCCAATCCACCTAACCCGCACATCTTTGGACTGTGGGAGGAAACCGGAGCACCCGGAGGAAACCCACGCACACACGGGGAGGACGTGCAGACTCCACAGAGACAGTGACCCAGCCGGTAATCGAACCTGGGACCCTGGAGCTGTGAAGCATTTATGCTAACCACCATGCTACCGTGCTGCGCCCATGTGCAGGTTAGGTGGATTGGCCAAGTTAAATTGTCTCTTAGTGTCCAAAGATGTGGTTCGGTGGATTGGCCGTGCTAAATTGTCCCTTAGTGACCAATGGTTAGGTGGGATTACTGGGTGAAGGGGATAGGGTGGAGGCATGTGTTTAAGTAAGGTGCTCTTTCCAAGGGCTGGTGCAGCCCCGATGGGCCGAATGGCCTCCTTCTGCGCTGTAAATTCTATGATTACGAGATGGTAGAAGTGTTGACAATGTCAAAATTGCTTCTGTCATGAAATCAAATGAAATGAATGGGCTTCCCTCTGGGTTCCCACCTACTCCAGCCTCACAATGATTTTATGCTGGGGTAGGCAAGGCCTCTGACGGGCCGCCAACTCTTGCCCTGATTGAGGTCCTTGGGCCACTCAAGGGTAATTTTTAGAAAGGGGGGGTGGGGGGGGGGGGGGGGGTGCAGTGCGGAGGTCAGGTCCAGTTGTCATTTGACCCTCCCAGCCTCTCCCCTAATCGCCCATTTCCACACGCACACACACACGGCCTTCTCTACCCTCCCCACCCTGTGCTCAGAGGCCCAGGAACTTTAAAATGGGAACTGAAATATGCCGCCCAGTCCGATTATCCCCAACCTTTAACAAAGTCCAATTGCAGAAGCACTTTTCAATATTATTTCTGCTCAACTCTCACAACAGGCTCTTTTAACCCCTTCAGCCTCTATGCCTTTTGTCTTGTTTTAAGTTCATTTAAAATATGAACTGGATGGCACTATTTTATATTGTGTGATTTTAATTGAGTGTGTAGACAGCAATATTGGTCCTCAAGCTTTTTTTTCCTCTTCATGTGGGAAAGTGCCTGTATAACTGTGGCAACTCTTCAAAGCGGCATGGTTAAAACTAGAGGTTCACTGTGTTGAAATATGCCTGAGAAGATTGGTTTGGATTGGATTTGTTTATTGTCACGTGTACCGAGGTACAGTGAAAAGTATTTTTCTGCGAGCAGCTCAACCGATCATTAAGTACATGGGAAGTAAAGGGAATAAAAGAAAATACATAATAGGGTACACAAGGTATACAAGAAGAGCCCTCAAACAAGATATTGGGCAGAATTGAAGAAGAGGAACGTGGGTCCTAACAGTAGAAGCAGAAATGGGCGCCAAGTCCACTTGCACGTTGGGGGTTACCCAAACTTATAATTTAAGTTTAAAGGACCGAGGGCAGGCACGGGAGACATATTACACGCAGGGGTATGCATTAATTGGTGGATCTCGGCATCAGGTAAAAAGAGTCTCCTTGACAGAGAGAGAGGCTCTGAATCACCTATCCTGTCCACCTTTCAATTTCTTTTTGCAACCCTTCATCAACCTCATCCCCCTCAAACTACTCCCCCCTTTATTATTTGTGTGTGTACTGGGCATTATCCCCCCCCCCCCACAAGTCACATCCCAGCCCCTTCAACTGCATATGTCCCACAGTTTTGCAACACCTCTTCGCAGATTACCCTCCAGGCCATCAGTGCACAGCAGGAAGTGCCTGGATGGAGATCACGAAGGAAGCGAGCAGCTATGGAGCTCTCTGAAGATCCTGGGTCCAGTACAGGAAAAGGGTTGTCGACCTGCTCCGAGCCCCCAGTGGCCCGATCTCGAGTTAACAAAGGTTCTCTCACGGAGTCATCAAGTAGCGTATCTTTGTGAGTGGGGTGCTAGCCAGAAGGGTGAATGTGTGATCAGCCTCAGTACCAAATAGCAATTGAGGCCAAAGCGTGTGACAATTTGGATTTTGAGAGAGTTTGGATCTGACAGGCCAGGATGTGAGATGGGGTTATGTACAGACAAGTGGGTTAGGTGTCACTTGGCATGTCACTAAATCTGCATGTTGTCATGCAAGGACCAGAGATGGTGGGCGGGTTTCTCCATCGCCATCGGGATTCTCCATTTCGCAGGCTGGTCAATGGGGTTTCCCATTGTGAGGCAGCCCCGCTCCGTCGGGAAACCCCCGGGCTGCCGGCAAAACGGAGAATCCCGACGGCGGAGAATCCAGCCCTTTGTGTGCCTGACCTGAAGTGGCTCACCTCAGTGGGGGAAGACGAACTGCAGATCATAAGAGAGGAGAATATCTGAGCGGCAGCTGATGGCAAATAAGCACAAAGGGGGCACATAAACTTTGAAGGAATTAGGCAACTCCTGCTTTCAGCTAGCTGAACCCTCCCGAAGGAACCCTCACTGGACTCGAACATTCGCATGCGTTATTATCCATACCTGTGAGGTTTTTATTGTTTGAAGTTAGACCCCGTTGAAAAACTCTTTTCTTTCCTATCTACTTCTTGGGTGCTTGTGTGTGCGTATCGTTAGGATCCTGGACGAGAACCCGACAATTTGCAATTTAGAAAACTGTGAGGAAAGGATACTTCACCACAGGAATGATAATACTGACCAATATGTATCGTTTGTGCTAAAACAAACTTGAATTTGGGCCACACGGTGGCGCAGTGTTTAGCACTGCTGTCTACGGTGCTGAGGACCCAGGTTCAATCCCAGCCCTGGGTCACTGTCCGTGTGAAGTTTGCACATTCTCCGCTTGTCTGCGTGGGTTTCACCCCCATAACCCAAAGATGTGCAGGGTGGGTAGATTGGCCACGCTAAATTGCCCCTCAATTCGAAAAAAATAATTGGGCACTCTAAATTTTTTTTAAATCTTGAATTTAAGCACAAAATCAATCACATTAGCAACAAAGAAATAACTCTACAGTTAACAGTTAAACCACTACTTAAATAAAAGGAAAGACTTTAACTTACTCCCTACATCTGAAAATATATATATTCCAATTAAGCAAACTAATATAATTCAAAGTCCACTTATAAATAAAGTTAACAACCACGCTTACTTGCTTTTCTCTGTGCAACTACCTTGGTGAGAACCTTTCAGGAGCCAGCTGAAGACCTGTCTTGTCAGACTAAAATCCTATGGCAAAGAGACAGAGAGACCTGGCTCCACCCTTAATTACATCATAAGACATTCTTCAGTCTCTTCCCAATAAGATGTCCCATGTCCTGTTTATCCAGGACGAAGCACCATCCTTCATAATTTATCTATACCCCAGGGATCCTCCAAAATCAAAACAGTGTTCCATCAGCCATCTATCTAAAAACATGTAAATGGTTAAAATCAATGATTCCCTCACTTTTCCGACCCCTTAATCACAGCTTTAGCAGACACACTGCTGGTATGTATCTCAAACCAGGGTTTTTAATAACATTACTGCAACAAATATAAAATATAATATATAACAATTTGTTATATTCATCACAGTATGTAGCTGCAATGACCACCCCCTGCGTTTGAATGTAACGCTAAAGAGAGTTTGCTGCAAACCACTTAAAAATTTACGCCATAAACAGAAGGTTTAAGGAAACACGGCACAGTCTATTAAAAAAATTAAAACATCTCTGCTTATGGACAAACCCAGATGCACATGGGGAGTCGCCCCCCCCCCCTTCATGGACACAGCGAACACCCCCTCAGCCATGGACCTCCCCAAAGGAATTCCACCCTGCCCCCTCCCCTCTGCCAGCATGGCTAAGGCATGTTTCTCTCTCCATTGGTGGCTGTACTTATCTGTTGTAAACCTTGCCAACGTGAAATCCGAATGTGGTGGAACGATACAGCAGGGAAACCCGCTAATGATATTAAAATATATTTAAATGGGGTTCCTGAAATTGCATAGTGGGAACCCCATTATGTCACTGCTGGGGGGGGGGGGGGGGGGGGGGGGGGGGTGCAGAGACGATCGCATTGCAAGATCTCGCCAGTGCGAATGTCAGTTTTTGCTCTCGCAAGATTTTACGACCTATTCAATGTGAGTCATACAGCCTGAAGGGTTCTGTACACTTCCCCTCCCCTCGGTGCACTATGGCCAAAAGGTCATAAACAGCGACATTTCCCCATTGTGCCCCAAGTTTTAGTGCATCCCTCCGCACATAGACCTGGGCTTTGGAATGTGTCAGACTGCAACACTTTGTACTTTAAAACCACCATGTTTTGGGCAGACAAAGGAGCATCTTTCACCGAGTTGATGATCCTCCAGCAACAGCTGATTTTTGTCTTGGTGTGCATCCCTTGGAACAGCCCGTACTGCAGAGCCCTGTATCTTGGAGCTGCTTGGATGAATCTTGACAAAAACTACCTCACTGCTCTCTGGACCTTCTTTGTAAAGGCAATTTCCACAAGGAAATGGGCAACGGTCTCTTCCGCACCACAGTCACTTTGAGGGCAACAGGCGAGCGGGGTGAGACTCTGGGCATGTTGGAAGGAGGGCCTTTCTCACCGCGAGCCAACCTATGTCTGCTGCTTGTTCGAAAGTTCTGGCAATGAGGCATTCTGCCAAATGACTTTGACAATCAGCTCAGAGAACCACCCGACAGGATCCACCATCTCCTTTTCCGCAGGGCCTCAAGGACGTTATGTGCAGACCACCGCATGATGGACATGTCGTCAAAGGTGTTTTTCTGCATAAATCATTCCACGAGGGACAAGAGGTACGACATGGTCCGACTGATTGGAGTGTTCCACGGCAGCATGGCCAGACCCGTCCTCCACAACACTGGGGACAGTCAGACCCATCCTCCACAACACTGGGTCAGTCAGACCCATCCTTCACAACACTGGGGACAGTCAGACTCATCCTCCACAACACTGGGGACAGTCAGACCCATCCTCCACAACACTGGGGACAGTCAGACCCATCCTCCACAACACTGGGGACACTCACCCATTCTCCACAACACTGGGGACAGTCAGACCCATCGTCCACAACACTGGGGATGGTCAGACCCATCCTCCACAACACTGGGGACAGTCAGACCCATCCTCCACAACACTGGGGATGGTCAGACCCATCCTCCACAACACTGGGGACAGTGAGACCCATCCTTCACAACACTGGGGACAGTCAGACCCATCCTCCACAACACTGGGGACAGGCAGACCCATCCTCCACAACACTGGGGACAGACAGACCCATCCTCCACAACACTGGGGACAGACAGACCCATCCTTCACAACACTGGGGATGGTCAGACCCATCCTCCACAACACTGGGGACAGTCAGACCCATCCTCCACAGCCCTGGGGACAGTCAGACCCATCCTTCAGAACACTGGGGACAGTCAGACCCATCCTCCACAACACTGGGAACAGACAGACCCATCCTCCACAACACTGGGGAAAGTCAGACCAATCCTCCACAACACTGGGACAGACAGACCCATCCTCCACAACACTGGGGAAAGTCAGACCCATCCTCCACAACACTGGGGACAGTCAGACCCATCCTCCACAACACTGGGGACAGTCAGACCCATCCTCCACAACACTGGGGACAGTCAGACCCATCCTCCACAACACTGGGGACAGTCAGACCCATCCTCCACAACACTGGGGACAGACAGACCCATCCTCCACAACACTGGGGACAGTCAGACCCATCCTCCACAACACTGGGGACAGTCAGACCCATCCTCCACAACACTGGGGACAGTCAGACCCATCCTCCACAACACTGGGGACAGTCAGACCCATCCTCCACAACACTGGGGACGGTCAGACCCATCCTCCACAACACTGGGGACAGTCAGACCCATCCTCCACAACACTGGGGACAGTCAGACCCATCCTCCACAACACTGGGGACAGTCAGACCCATCCCCCACAACACTGGGGACAGTCAGACCCATCCTTCAGAACACTGGGGACAGTCAGACCCATCCCCCACAACACTGGGGACAGTCAGACCCATCCTTCAGAACACTGGGGACAGTCAGACCCACCCTCCACAACACTGGGGACAGTCAGACCCATCCTCCACAACACTGGGGACAGTCAGACCCATCCTTCACAACACTGGGGACAGCCAGACCCATCCTCCACAACACTGGGGACAGTCAGACCCATCCTCCACAACACTGGGACAGTCAGACCCATCCTCCACAACACTGGGGACAGTCAGACCCATCCTTCACAACACTGGGGATGGTCAGACCCATCCTCCACAACACTGGGGACAGGCAGACCCATCCTCCACAGCCCTGGGGACAGTCAGACCCATCCTTCAGAACACTGGGGACAGTCAGACCCATCCTCCACAACACTGGGAACAGACAGACCCATCCTCCACAACACTGGGGAAAGTCAGACCAATCCTCCACAACACTGGGGACAGACAGACCCATCCTCCACAACACTGGGGAAAGTCAGACCCATCCTCCACAACACTGGGGACAGTCAGACCCATCCTCCACAACACTGGGGACAGTCAGACCCATCCTCCACAACACTGGGGACAGTCAGACCCATCCTCCACAACACTGGGGACAGTCAGACCCATCCTCCACAACACTGGGGACGGTCAGACCCATCCTCCACAACACTGGGGACAGTCAGACCCATCCTCCACAACACTGGGGACAGTCAGACCCATCCTCCACAACACTGGGGACAGTCAGACCCATCCCCCACAACACTGGGGACAGTCAGACCCATCCTTCAGAACACTGGGGACAGTCAGACCCATCCCCCACAACACTGGGGAAAGTCAGACCCATCCTTCAGAACACTGGGGACAGTCAGACCCATCCTCCACAACACTGGGGACAGTCAGACCCATCCTCCACAACACTGGGGACAGTCAGACCCATCCTTCACAACACTGGGGACAGCCAGACCCATCCTCCACAACACTGGGGATGGTCAGACCAATCCTCCACAACACTGGGGACGGTCAGACCCATCCTCCACAACACTGGGGACAGTCAGACCCATCCTTCACAACACTGGGGATGGTCAGACCCATCCTCCACAACACTGGGGACAGTCAGACCCATCCTCCACAACACTGGGGTCAGTCAGACCCATCCTTCACAACACTGGGGACAGTCAGACCCATCCTCCACAACACTGGGGACAGTCAGACCCATCCTTCACAACACTGGGGACAGGCAGACCCATCCTCCACAACACTGGGGACAGTCAGGCCCATCCTTCACAACACTGGGGACAGTCAGACCAATCCTTCACAACACCGGGGACAGTCAGACCCATCCTCCACAACACTGGGGATGGTCAGACCCATCCTCCACAACACTGGGACAGTCAGACACATCCTCCACAACACTGGGGACAGTCAGACCCATCCTCCACAACACTGGGGGTGGCCAGACCCATCCTCCACAACACTGGGGACAGTCAGACCCATCCTCCACAACACTGGGGACGGACAGACCCATCCTCCACAACACAGGGGACAGTCAGACCCATCCTCCACAACACTGGGGACAGTCACGACCCATCCTCCACAACACTCGGGACAGTCAGACCCATCCTCCACAACACTGGGGACAGTCAGACCCATCCTCCACAACACTGGGGACAGTCAGACCCATCCTTCAGAACACTGGGGACAGTCAGACCCATCCTCCACAACACTGGGGACAGTCAGACCCATCCTCCACAACACTGGGGACAGTCAGACCCATCCTTCACAACACTGGGGACAGCCAGACCCATCCTCCACAACACTGGGGACAGTCAGACCCATCCTCCACAACACTGGGACAGTCAGACCCATCCTCCACAACACTGGGGACAGTCAGACCCATCCTTCACAACACTGGGGATGGTCAGACCCATCCTCCACAACACTGGGGACAGTCAGACCCATCCTCCACAGCCCTGGGGACAGTCAGACCCATCCTTCAGAACACTGGGGACAGTCAGACCCATCCTCCACAACACTGGGAACAGACAGACCCATCCTCCACAACACTGGGGAAAGTCAGACCAATCCTCCACAACACTGGGGACAGACAGACCCATCCTCCACAACACTGGGGGAAGTCAGACCCATCCTCCACAACACTGGGGACAGTCAGACCCATCCTCCACAACACTGGGGACAGTCAGACCCATCCTCCACAACACTGGGGACAGTCAGACCCATCCTCCACAACACTGGGGACAGTCAGACCCATCCTCCACAACACTGGGGACGGTCAGACCCATCCTCCACAACACTGGGGACAGTCAGACCCATCCTCCACAACACTGGGGACAGTCAGACCCATCCTCCACAACACTGGGGACAGTCAGACCCATCCCCCACAACACTGGGGACAGTCAGACCCATCCTTCAGAACACTGGGGACAGTCAGACCCATCCCCCACAACACTGGGGAAGTCAGACCCATCCTTCAGAACACTGGGGACAGTCAGACCCATCCTCCACAACACTGGGGACAGTCAGACCCATCCTCCACAACACTGGGGACAGTCAGACCCATCCTCACAACACTGGGGACAGCCAGACCCATCCTCCACAACACTGGGGACAGTCAGACCCATCCTCCACAACACTGGGACAGTCAGACCCATCCTCCACAACACTGGGGACAGTCAGACCCATCCTTCACAACACTGGGGTTGGTCAGACCCATCCTCCACAACACTGGGGACAGTCAGACCCATCCTCCACAGCCCTGGGGACAGTCAGACCCATCCTTCAGAACACTGGGGACAGTC